>NW_026125812.1:0-121921 GCF_943737965.1 Phodopus roborovskii
TGAGGACAATTTTAATGTAGTTTGAAATGAAAACAACAGGGCAGGCAAGCTGTAAATCTTGGCAACTGCCTGGTGAAGGGAAATAGAGGAGGAAGAAAGAGAGCCATACTGTTTGTAAGCAGTGACATGGGAAATAAACAGCTACATGGGGATTGGGGGGGGAGGGAGGGGGACTTTAAGAAACAGAGTGAGAAAGCCCAATGTATCCAGGGAAGCATACTGTCTTAGTTAGGATTTCGATTGCTGTGAAGAGAAACCATGACCACAGCAATTCTTAACAAGGTGGTAACTTACACCTTCAGAGGTTCAGTTCAATATCACAATGACAAGTAGCATTGTCGGATGCATGTGGCATGAAAGGAGACGTGGTACTGGGGACATCTTGGCTTGCAGGAAACAGGAAATTGACTGAGCTGCACTGGGCAGTATCTTGAGCATAGGAAGCATCAGAGCGCAGCCCATAGTGACACACTTCCTCAACAAGTCATACCCATTCCAACAAAGTCACATCTCCTAAGAGTGCCACTCCATATGACCTTCAGACTACCACCCATGCCAAGGCAGTGGCCAGCACCAGAAAGAAAAGGAGATCAAAAAAGGAAGAAACAGGTATGTTTTTCTGAGTGCCTGCACTGAGAAAGAGTCCTGGGAAAGACAAGTCATTGCCTCACAGGGGAGGTCAGTTATCCTCTCTGTCAGTGCTGGGAGATGAAGCCAGTTCTGTGGAAGAGCAGCCAATGCTCTTAACCAGTGTGTCACCTATCGTGGTTTAATAAGAATCAGGATAAACAAATAGGCCCAACAGATGTTTATTCAGGGAGAAATAACTTACAACCTAGACAAATGAACATCAGCAGGTTCCACCAGATGCTCTCCTCTCCAAGTCTGGTCCAGGAAGAGAACTCTCCCAGGTTCCTCCTCAGACCTAGTTCAGCAGGTCACTTCTGCTGGTGTCTCCACTCCCAATGGCGTGGTCAGTGTCACAGATGCTGACAAGGTGAATAGCTCACTACTGCCCTCCCCCCACCCAAAAAATAAATCTTATAGAAAGGGAAAGTGGAACCTTTCCCTTCTTTGGTATTATAACTCTCCTGAATTCCCTATTCTGCCATTTCCATTCCAGACAGTTCTACCTGGTTAAGGGCCAGATACCAAATCTCACTGCATTTCTGTTTTCCCTGAATATTACCTAATGCATGGAACAGAACTTTTTAATGGGCAGAGCTCCCCATGACTAAACAGGGGTGTATTTATGATCTTTTGTTCAGAATCTCACCCATTTCTCAGCTTTGAAGCTGCCTCTCAGGGACATTATACACGGTTGACAAGTTGTCAGGCAAGAAGGCCTGAAAGGCAGCCTTCTCTCCACTTCCCAAGTTGTGTCTTGTCAGACAGGACAGTTAGAAACACTTGTGTTCTTTATGTTCCCACAGCATCCAGGGCTGACCCCGTGACTGCTCCACTGCTCAGCATCACAGTTTTCTTTCTGGCTCAGCTACTGTCGTGACTGCAAGGGAAGAACAGACAGACATAGGTTTGGTTCCCATTATGCATGCCCATAATATTATAATAGTTTATGAAACTGTTTTATGAAATTTGAATTAAGTTTCCAGTTTGGATTACAGGAGAGCTAGTCAATGAATGATATTCTGATACAAACAAGGTAATTCTGCCTGAAGTTTTATCTATATTTGCTCCATTCACGAGCTGCTTTGGTTCTGAGTTTAAATGGGCCTACTGTGTATGGTGGCTCTTTCCCTTGAAGTTTTTGAGTGGAGAATAAAACTTAACATTCTCTTACTCTTGTGTCTATTCACTTTACACATAGGGCATCCTGATACACATAGGATAGCCACTACCAGAGGAAAGAATTTTCTTGGTTTTTCAAGACAAGGTTTCTCTGTGTAATTCTGGCTGTCATAGAACTCACTGTGTAGATCAGGCTGACCTCAGACTCAAAGATTTGCCTGCCTCTGCCTCTGGAGTGCTGGGATGAAGGTGTGTGCTAACACCTCCCAGCAGGAGGGAAAACTCTTAAAGTGGTGATGAGGACACAGTTGGGGAAAAGAATATCTAGGAATGGTGGTTCAGACCTGTAATCCCAGCACTGAGGAGGCTGAGGCAGGATCATAGCCTGGGCTACATACATAGTTTCAGGCCAGCCAGGACCTCAGAGGGAGACTCTGATGTGTGGGAGATGAAGGACTTGGGGTTGATGGTGTGCTTCAATCTTTAAACTAAATAAGAGTATGAAAGAGTTTATTTTAACAATATAATTGCAAATATCCAAAACTCTTAAGATCAACAGAAATTAAATCACAGCACCACAAACAAGTTTTCAGAGAAACATCATTCTTCTCCTGGAATTTGCTCTATGTCTTTAATTAAGTATAAGGTTGTAAAACAAACATGATCACTTTTCCTAACTCAGTGATGTTCAAATCAATCTCTTTGGAAGCACTGGCTGATTTGTAACTCTTGGCCTATGTTATTTCTTACTGTATTGTTCATTTGGTTACAATGAAACACTTTTACATGCTTTGATTGAACTCTGTATTTATTTTACTTAAATTTTTAGATTGAGTATCACTATGTAACTCAGGTTGGCTTAGAACTTATGGTCAGCGGGCCTTGGACTCCAGACTGTTAGGATTAAAAGCACAAAGTACTGCGTAGTCCATATCTCCTCTCCACCCCATGTCTGGTGTGCATTTTGGGTATTTTTATTCACACATGCTTAGGTGCATGTGTGGCATGTGTGGACATAAGTGCACATGTGTATATAGGCATGTATAGCCTGGAGTTGATGTCAGGGGAATTCTTGGATGGCTACCTAACGCATCTCAGCTGTTTTGTGGGGCAGCTTCCACACGTATACTCATAAACACACACACACACACACACACACACACACACACACACACACACACACACACACACACGCCTGCCGCCTGGTCTTGTCCTGCCTCCACGCCGCCAGCCCCAAATAATGCACAGAGACTCTGTATTTGATACAATGCTATTGGCCAGGTGCTAGTTTTTAATCGGCTAGCTCTGTCTTTATTATCAACCCATTTCTATGTATTTCCACATGGTCTTACCGAGAGCAGAGGAATGGCAGTTCTGTTCTCTCCAGGCTCTCCATCCTGACACTTCCTTACTACTTCCTCTTCCTCCTTGTCTCCTAGTCCCTCCTATCTTCCTTTCCTATTGTCCAGCAGTGCTTTATTTATTAACCAGTATGAGAAACATATACAGAATGACATCTCCTATCAGACACACACACACCACACTCACAGAGGATACACACCACACAATACTACACACACATAGACACACATACACACACTCACACAGACACTCACACACACACTCATACACACACACACACACAGACACAGACACTCAGACACACAGACAGACACACAGATACAGATACAGACACAGACACACACACACACACACACACACACACACACACACACATACATACTCACATACCTTTATCTACTATCCAGGTCCAGCATAGTCAAGGATAGGACAGAACCAGACCTAGACAGCAAAGCCCTTTCTCCTGGAACATTAGAGATTCTTTTGGGAGACAATGGGGCAGGACTGCAGTCCAAGCTATCTAGGAGGCTGAGGCAGGAGGATTACAGTTCAAGTCCAAGCAACACAGTCACTTAAGTGAAGTTGGAGAACTTGACAACATCGTGTCCCCAAATGAAGGATGGATTCATGAGACTTTGAGTTTTATTCCCAAAGCGGCCAACAATCCCCAGGGAGTGAATCCTCCAGTCTCTGCAGCATTAGCAAGATGGAGCTTTCCAGGGAGCAGGGACAACTGGGCAGGAAAGGAGAAAGCATGTTTAAGGGAGATTCCTACACCCATCTCCTTAGCTCTCTGTTGTAACATCTCATTTCTGTATACATGTCCCTTTCCATTTAATGGTGTTTACATCGGTTCAGCTAGATGGATGCACATTGGTACCCACACAGCAGGCATCTGAGGATAGGGGCATAGAGGACAGATCTGGTCTGGAATCTGCCACTTGCCACTTCCCTAGGCAGTGAGCAGCAGCCCCCTAGGGTATGAGAACTTCCACTCCTGCAGTAGGACAATGGTGGACATGCTTATCTTGCATTAATTCCACAGAGTAATAATCTAATCACATTCTGAACTGATTTGAGGCACTCGTGTGGACCGAATTCATTCCTATACCCTAGGAGTAGCTTGATAAAGAGTCAGCCAGGCCCCATCAAGTATTATTGCTTAATTAAAAACAAACTTCCAAGTTATTATTTATTTACTTATTTATATATTTATATATTTTTACTTTGCCATAAAACAAGACTCTCTCATGTGCACAGTCTAGGTATAAAAGATAATAGCAATGAGAAATGGTTGAGGAGGAGAGTCTATTTCTGAAGAGGAAGGTGACCGGTTGGGTGGATGTGAGGGGCAAGTAAGGGTAATGGGTGAATATAATCTGAGGGAATGAAGTACATTCATGAAAACATTATAATGGGTCCCACTCTTTGATGGGAGAGTCTCTTGATGAAATCTTCCAACCTGCTTTGTCCCGATGTAGGTCATAAAGCCCTCTCCTTCTGCAGCATCCTGTCTTACCCACTAAGACAGGTCATGCAGGATGTTGAAGCCCACAAAACTTTCCCTTGCTTTTTTCCCAAGGAGATTTGTGCAAGGTTTCTATATCATTCAAATTCCTTCTAGGCCCTGGCAATGCTTCTGTCTTTGATTTTAGCCACAAGGTTTCCTCAATGATTAACACCACTGATTATTATCTATTTAGTCTGTTTTTCCATTTTTTTTCTATTGTCTTGTATGGTTTTTTGTTTTTCCTTACTGATTGTGAAAATTTAAAAAGTACACCTGGATAAGAATCATCGATATATATATATATATATATATATATATATATATATATATATATATCTCATAGATATAATTAACATAGATATAATACCTGTCTGGTTCTATGAAGTCTTTAATTTAGTACAGTAAGAGTTTTGTCTGGGTCTTTCTTTAATTAGTATTTGTTCAAAGATTTATTTAATTTATGTGTGTGAGAGTGTTTTGCCTGTATATGTGCACCATATGTGAACCTGGTACATGCAAAAGCCAGAAAAGGTTATTGGGACCCCTGGATTTGGAGTCAGGGGTGGTAGTAATCTGCCTGTGGGTCCTGGGAACTGACCCCAAGTCCTCTGCAAGAGCAACAAGTACTGTTAATGCTGAGCCACTCTGTAGCCTCTTGCTTTAATTTATTAAGAGGCAAGAGACTAATTAAGTAATCCAGGCTGACTGAACCCATGATCCTCCTGCCACAGTCTTCCAAGTAGATTGGGTTATGTCCCAGTGTCACAGACTAGCAAAGAAGTTCTTGTTATTTACTAGTTGTTATTTATAGTTGTTACTTGGCTCACCATTTAGCCCAGGCTGGCCTTGAGCTCACAGTCATCCTGCTTCACTCTCCTGAATGCTGGGGTTACAGATGTGTGTTATCTTACCTGGAAAACAAGATGAACAAAAGTTCTTAGTTTTTTTGTTTGGTTCTGCCTTTTTTTTAAGTCAAACTAAAAATACAAAGACCAGTGGCTACAATGTATGTTTTTTATTGTTTCATTCCCTGAACAATCCTTAAAAAATGTTACATAATGGACAGGAGAGATGGCTCAGTGGTTAATAGCATTGGCACTGGCGGTTTTTACAGAGGACCAGGGTTAAATTCAAAGCATCCTCATCATAGTGAGTTACAACATCATTAACTCTAACTATAGGGAAGCTGACACTCCATTCTGGCCTCATCAAGCACCAGAATAGATACTGTTAGCATCCAGACACACCATGTTACCTGGGGGACCTGGCAGAGTGCATCACCCTGTGCACATGACAAGCAGTGTCCTGGCTGTGGACACAGCTACAAAAGGTCCCTTTAAGAGAGAAGCTCTACTTTCTTCCTCTATTTCCTTCTGTCTCTCTGAAGAGGTAGACAGGTCTCTGTGTCTTTCTCTTTCTCTCTCTCTGCTTTCTGATCCTCTCTTGTCTCCCCTCTCTGCCTTCATTTCCACAGTAAACTTCCCGCTTAACTTCTGCCTACATGGTTTTATGTCTCACCTGCTTTGGGATCTCCTAAGGTCCCCCCTCATGCCACATATTAACATGTCTCAGGTCCCCCAAAGATTGTCAGTGCCCCCCCTCAGGTCGGCAGGAAGCAGTCTTGAATACTCTATGCCCTTATTCCCCTAACCTGCCATGCCTGACTGCTCCCATTTCAATACATAAAGCAGGGGGGAATGTTAGCATCCAGGCACAGCTTGGCCCTGCCCCTTGGTGACCAGGCACAGTGCATCTCCCTTCCACACATGGGAAGCAGTATACTGGCTCTATGCATGCACAGGAGCTCCCTAAAAGAGACTGGCTCTGCCTATTCCCTCTCTCTTACCTGCTGTTTCTCTGAAGAAGCAGACAAGTCTTTGCTACCCCACCCTTTAACTCTCATCTCTTCCTTCCCCTTCCTCACTCTCTTCCCTTCTCCCAATAAACTTCCTACATAAGTTCTGCCTTTTGTCCTATGTGTATCTCACACACCATGGGATCTGCTAAGGTTCCCCTCCCACTGCATATCACAACACATGAAACTGAATGTAAAATGAAATAAATGGAGAACATGGCTATTAACGTATGGAGAAGCATTTTATTGTAGATATAATGGAGAAATCAGGCAGAGGGAAGGCTCCAGGTTGCACACACTGGCAGACTAAACCAGACCACAATAGGAGAGAGGGAGAGAGAGCAAGTGAGGAGCTGTCAACCAAGGCTTCCCAGGCCAATAGACCAAGAGACTGGCACAGCCAAAATGGTTGAGTTATATAAGGACCAAGCTGCAGGAAGGGGAAGCAGAAGTCCAGCCCCTGGGAGGGTGAGGTTTAGGGTGGGGTGGGGTGAGAAGTGCTGGCTTTGTGACCTAATATTCTAGGCTTTTGTGATGATAAGGGGTGATGTAATCTCTTTTATAACTACTTCCTGCTGAAATTGGGGCATTGATGTCAGGGCCCAGGAAGGCTGGAATAATGGTCAAAGGATGGGAAAACAGTAGAGTGTAGGCTGTTTGGCTCCCTGTCTGGTTCCTGCAGGACCACCTGAGGCTAAGGAAGTGCATGTTTGCCTTGGAGCAGTCTGTGTTGCAGAGCTTCAGGATAGTCAGAAATCCAGTGAGATGCACCTAGGGCTGGCACATTCGGAGCAGTTTGCTGTCTTCAGTTGGTTGGAAATCTGTTGGGACAGAAACACACTTATCTTGGGTATACATCTCAAATGTCCAGGTCTGGTAGCTGAGGGCAGGAAGTCTCAAGATCAGGAGGAAATAAAAACAAACACTCTCCAAAAAAATCACACATAATATAACTTCTCCTACTCAAGTCACATTTTCCCTGTTTAAGAACTGGAGATGAGACTTCTGGAAATTATTTCTTTCCAGTGATGAACTAAAGTCATAGAAGCAAATGGCATATCTTTACAAGACAAAAACCTGTCACAAAGGAAGGAGGGTGGCTTATGTGGGAGTGAAAGACAAAGAAGTAAAGTTAAAGAAACCCCTCACTTGAAATGAAGGACTAACCTGGAAACCAATATCTGTTCCTTGGAATTTGCTAACTTCCCCTCAAAAGGCCCTGAGATAACAAGATACCAAGAATTCACACTGCCCCTCCTTTCTTGTGACTAGGGTCCTTAAGAAACAAAGAGATAACTGCACCTCTGGTTTGCCCAGACAAGATTAATTAGCATACCCTAAGACCCTAAGGTCTATTGACCCCAATAGGGAAACCATCTGGCCTCAAAGGGTCAAGTAATCAATGGATAGAGGGTCCCACACCCTCCCTAAGCTTGTGGGTTTTGCCAGGGGGAGGGGGGATGGGGGGAGGGGGAGGATGCTTCTCTCTAGCCTGCATGCTGGAGAAGCCCATTTGCTCAAAGGTTTCCTATTCATTAAAGCCTCTTGAGTGTTGCAGGAACTGGACTGGATATTGAGTTCTTGGGGATACTGACCGAAACTAGGAGACTCCTTGTTCTGAGGGTCTTACAGGAGCACATAAGGATAACTTGTCCATAGCACTACATGGAAAAGAGTTGTCTTCTCTCTTGTTTCAATTCTGAGTATCTCATGTCTTACCCCCTGGGATTTCAGTTTCTGTAGCAAGGCTGAGGCCACATGCTTCCCTTCCTAGCTGTGTGTTAGTTCCCATTCTCATTAGCACAGCAGAAATAAGAGCCAATTGGCCTAAATCAGCTCTCTAAGGAGTGGAATCAAAAAATTCTGTAGTTATTTCAGAAAGAGGCTGAGCCTGGCTCAGGATGTTGAGGGTCGTTCATTAGTATTTTAAGAGAAGAGACTGATGGGATCATTCAAGGAAGGCATGGAGTTCTGGCTGCTTTGGACACCCGTGGAAACAGAAAAACTGGTAAATGACCAGGAACTACAGATGCAAGCATAACTAACAGAATACAAGAGATCAAAGAGGGAAGCTCAAGAGCAGAAGATAAACTAGATGAAATAGATTCATCGACCAAAGAAAATCTTAAATGCAGCAAATCCTTACCACAAATCATCCTGAAAATGTGTGACACCATGAAATGGCCAAACATAAGAATCCTAGGCATAGAAGAAGGCAAAGAAGCCCAGGTCAAAGGTGCAGAAAACATACTCAACAAAATCATTGAAGAAAACTTTCCCAGTCTGAAGAAGGACATGCCCATGAAAGCAAAAGAAGCATCCTGAACACCAAATAGACTGGACAAAAAAAAAAAAAAAAAAAAAAAAAAGGTTCCCTCCCAACATAATAATTAAAACACCTAACATATAGAATAAAGAAAAAATGTTAAAGGCAGTGAATGAAAAGGCCAGGTAACATATAAAGGCAGACCTATCAAAATTACACCTGACTTCTCCATGGAAACTCTCAAGGCCAGAATGTCTTGGATAGATGTTCTACAAATACTAAGAGTCCACGGATGTCAGCCCAGACTACTATACCCAGCAAAACTCTCAGTCACTACAGACAGAGAAACAAGATGTTCAATGAAAAAGCCAGATTTTCACAATACATATCCACAAATCCAGCACTACAGAAAGTTCTGGAAGGAAAACTCCAACCCAAGGTAGTTAACTACATTCACAAAGGCATAGGCAACAGATAATCCCACTTTACCAGAACCCAAAGAAAACACAGGGCAAATATACTTACAGTACCACCGACAACAACAAATCTAAAACAAACAAGAATTAACAACCAATGGTCCTTACTTTCCCTCAACATTAGTGGTCTTAATTCACCTATAAAAAGCACAGGTTAACAGAATGGATACGAAGACAGAATCCATCCTTCTGTTGCATACAAGAAACACATCTAAGCTTCAAAGGCAGACATTAACTCAGGGTAAAGTGTTGGGAAAAGATCTTCCAATCAAATGGACCCAAGAAGCAAGCAGGTGTAGCTATCCTAATATCTAACAAGTTACACTTCAAACCAAAATCAATAAAAAGAGATGAAGAATGTCATTTCACATTCATCGCAAGAGAAATCCATCAACACTAAGTCTCAGTTCTGAACATCTAAGCCCCTAATATAAAGGCACCCAAATTATTAAAACAAAATGCTACTAAAACTCAAAGCTCACATAAAACCTCACACACTCATACTGGGAGACTTTAATACCCCACTCTCACCACTAGACAGGACCACCAGACAGAAACTTAACAAACAAACAAAAGAACTATCAGAAGTGATGTCCCAATTGGGTTTAACAGACATCTATAGAACATTCCATCCAAACACAAAAGAATATACCTTTTTCTCAGCTCCACATGGAACCTTCTCTAAAATCAAAAACATATTAGACAACATAATAAACTTCAACAGAAAAAAAATATTGGGATAGCCCCCTGCATCTTATCAGACCACCATGCTTTAAAGGTGTAATTTAATAACAACACAAATTACAGAAACCCTACAAACTCGTGGAAACTGAACAATGCGCAATTATCTCATTCCTGGTCAAAGAAGAAGTAAAGAAAGAAATTAAAAAATTCCTAGAATTCAACGAGAATGAAGACACAACATACTGGAACTTATGGGACACTTTAAAAGCAGTGCTATGAGGGAAGTTCATTGCACTAAGTGCCCATATGAAGAAAATGGAGGATAGTCACATTAGAGAATTAACAGCACAACTGAAAGCCCTAGAACAAAAAGGAGCAAACTTATCCTGGAGAATTAGATGCCAGGAAACAATCAATCTGAGGGTTGAAATCAATAAAGTAGAAACTAGGAAAACAATACAAAGAATCAATGTAACAAAGAGTTGGTTTTTCGAGAATATCAACAAGATAGACAAACCTTTATCCAAACTAACCAAAAAGCAGTATGGCGGTTCCTCAGGAAGATGGGAAGTAGTTTACCAGAGGACCCAGCAATCCTACTCTTAGGCATATACCCAAATATCCACATGCATGCATCAAAGACTTGTGTTCAAGTATGTTCATAGCAGCATTATTTGTAATATTAAGAACCTGGAAGCAACCTAGATGCCCCTCAAATGAAGAATGGATAAGAAGTGGCACATCTACACAATGGAATACTGCTCTGCAGAAAAACATAATGGAATCTTGAAATTCGCAGACAAGTGGAAGGCACTTGAAGAAACCATCTTGAATGAGGTAACCCAGACACAAAAAGAGAATCATGGTATGTACTCACTCCTATATGGATTTTAGACCTAGATCAAAGTATCACAAGCCTATAATTCACATCACCAGAGGAACTAGGATACAAAGTGTATTCTAAGAGATTCATATAATAACCCTCACAGAATGGGGAAGGGACAAGTCCCTCAGAGCACATGGGAAGTGGGGGGTAGTGAATGCAGAGAGAAGTAGAAGAAAGAGAAGGGGAGGAGAGGAAAGCACGTGTGACTAGGAAGATTGAGTCAGGGTAAGAATAGAAGACAGAAGAGAGAGAGAGACACACACACAGAGAGAGAACATAAAAGAGAGAGCCATTTTGGTTTGAAGAGAAAACTGAACCTAAAGAAAGGTCTAGAGACGTACACAACTGCCACCAACTAACAATTTGAGCAACCCTGGAAAGGCTACCATAAATGCCCTTCCTGGATAGTGAGATCACCAACTAACTTGTCCATGGAGCCCTCATCTAATACCTGTTGGAAACAGAAGAAAACACCCATACCTAAACACAAAGTCGACCTAGAATCCAGAAGCAGATGGAGAGGACAAGAAGTGTTGTGGAAACACATAGAGACGGCTGACTTGAACAAGGAGGAGCTAATGGGACCCCAGACTGATAGCTGGGGATCCAGCATGAGAATGACTCAGGCACCCTCAGCCAGAGGGACTGAGCAGTCTAAGGGACCTCAGACAGGGGAACTAGGATGTATCACTGGTGCACAAAAGGATCCCCATGGAGGGATACTGCCTTAACCTCGAGACAGGAGAGAAGTCCTAGTCCCTACTTCAAATGACCTGACAGATCTACATGACCCCACCTGGATGACATTGGCCTACATGTGGAATTGGGGTGGGGGGATGGGAGGGGAGGGTGATCAGGGTGCATGTGAGGGGGCAGAGATTATAAAAGTGAGTGAGTGAAGGAGGAAGAGGGAACTGCAATTGACATGTAAGATAATAAATTAAATAAAGAAATTAAATAAAAAAAGAAAAGAAAAACTCAATATGTCAAATAAGAAAAAAAAAAAAGTCAGTAAAACACTGGGACTCAGCCTCTACATGAAAGTCAGCAGCTAGTATGAAGGAAAGCCACTCCCCAAAGGGGAGCACAGGCAGAAAATTGCAGAGAGAGCGAGAGAAGTGGAATCTTGGGGGCTGGAATGGTGTCTCAATAGGTAGGAGCACTTGTTCTTGCACAGACCTGTGTTCAGCTTCCTCAATCCACTTGGAAGCTCCCAACCATCCTTAACTCCAGACCCAAGGGACCTGACACCCTCTTCTGACCTCTGTGGGCACAAGACATCCTCCTGGTGTCCATACATCACAGGAAAATGCTCATACACATTAAGATAAATAAGTCTAAAAGATTAGAAAAGTGGAATTGTACAGGGTGTAGATAAACCACTATGTCAGCCAGCCCTGGACTGCTCTGACTTCTCAACTCACTGTGTGTATAATAAATTAGTTCTCTTTGTTACCCACTGTGCAGCTCAAATTGGCCTCAACTCATGATCCCCCACCTCTGTCTCCCTGTGGGATTATAAACCTGTGGCACCACACCTGACTGCAAGTTTCCTCTTACCACTTCAAATTTGAATTTCTGATACTTGTGACTGAAAACTTCTGAACAGATGAAAGATTGTGATCATGTTTTCTCCTCAATCAACCATCAGAAGAATTGGTGTCCTGACTTTACTGAGGAGAAGCCACACCCAAGTGCAAAGCCTCAACCAGGACAGCACATCCCTCCTCCTGTTCAGAAAGTTAAGGAGACTGAAGAATGGATCACCCAATGCAAGTACAAAAAACAAACTCAAAATTGACCTGTGCTTTAAAAACAACAGTACAGGCATTCATCATGTAAGTGAAAAGGATAGAAGCAGCCATAATTCTAAGAAAATGTGAATGGAAAAGTTATGAATCTGCCTTTCCCTGTCTTAAGAATACTTTCCTCTTATTTTATACTATGTATTAATGTTTTGCTTTGATTTTTAAGACAGGCTCTGTCTGTGTATCCCAGCCTTGTCTATAATTCATGATCTCCCTGCTTCAGTCCTTCTAGAACTGGAATCACAGGTGTGCATGGTCAGGAGCAGTCTTTGTGGGGCTGCAATCAGAGCCAGCCAAGCTGCCCCAAGTCCATACCTGAGTGAGGGAGTGTGGACAAGGGAAAGGCTACCTACGGACAATAAAGAAAAGACAGAGAGACAGAATAAAGGTCAGGATGACAGATCAGGCAATACTGAAATGCCAAAAGTTTATTTTTCACCACTCTTATATACCTTAATCAAAAAGGGGAACACAGTATCATGTATATGGAACAGACTTTTCTTCCTCCCTCATTCTAAAAGTGCAGTAACCACACCTTTGTTCCAAACTTCTCGTTCCCTAGCCGTGAAGTCAGGAGTAGCCACACCTCAGATTCAGATCTGATGTTATTTAGACTAAGACACACAAACATCCTACTGTAGCCACATCTTTGACCTTTAGGTCTTAACACTTGCTGAAGACAGCTTTGAACTCTGTGTTCTTGTGCCAAGATGGGAACCCACAGTGCACCCCATGTCCAGCCAAACTCCATTTTATTCACTGTCAGCTATGTTCTCACTTGGAATTTCTCTCCCTCTCTCTTTCTCTCTCCCTCACTCTCTGTTTTTTTCGAGACAGGGTGTGTCTGTGTAGCCCTGGCTCTCCTTGAACTGAGACAGCCACCTGCCTCTGCCTTCCAAGCTCTGGTATACTTCGTGCCTTTCAAGTAGTTGATTTACAACGACACATAGATTCATACACCCATATGTGTTTGTACAATTTATTTTAGTCTCATTAACCTTTCTAAGCCATTAGGAATATAGTTATTTCCTTTTATGAACATAATAATAATGACTTTGTGTCATGCCAAAAGGACACGGTGGGTGTATAAGTCCTCACATCATAAGCTTAATCTGCACAGTGTTCTCTCTCCAGTGCTTGCTTCCCCTTCCTGGCACATCTCTTTTCTGCTCAAGTACCAAGTCCTTTGTTATGTGACACTGTGCCTAGGAAGCTTCTCATATGACAAAGGATGAACAGCCAGGCAGTGGAGGGGAGCAGTAGTTATCCATGCAGCAGTGGCCAAGAGAAACTAAAGGCCTTGGATGCACCTCTTCTAGTTCTCCTGAGCATCACTAGTTTCCATGGGGATAACACACTCTCATCTTGACATCTATTCTAGTCTAGAGATTGAGTCGGGCAGAATCACACTGTGTGTCTCGATTGCATTTGAATACTCTGATTCAATTCCCTGGAAGTTGTGTTGTGACTCTGTTGTGACAGGTATCCCTGATTCAGCTTCTTTTTTTCAACCCTCTTTTCTTTCATCTGTTCCCATTTCCTGTCTCTCAACTAGGCTTCCTGCGGTCTCCTATGAAGTCTACTTCAGGCCTCACTCACTCCTTCCCATTCTTTGTTGTGTTCAGCAGCTTTTAGCCACCAGGACTCTTTGTTGTTTACATTTCTGCTGGAAAAACCCTTGTGCAAAGGAAACAACATAGGTACTGTGCACACACAGACCTGCCCCAGGAAAATCGATGTGTGGCAATCACACTTCCAATTTTGGGCCTTCCATGACATCATGGAGCAGCTTTGTCCTCTGGAGGACATGCACCTTGGGTTTAGCTCCATGGCTAAGGGAGGGGCAGTGAAGTGTCCTCCTCAGTGGGGGGTGCAGTCTGTTTCTCATGCTCATTATAGTTGCTGTCTCCCCCTGGCTTCAACAGTTCCCTTGTTGGTCAGGATAAAGGAATATAGGAGGCAAGCTTTCATGGAGAAGATTCTGGGGAGAGTGCGAACTACGAAGGCATAAATGCACCAGAAATGTTGGAGGTAATGGCTGTAGGGAAGTTTAAGGAAGTTTTTGTTTGTGTGTTTGTTTGTTTTTTTAGTTATTCATGACAGGGCCTTGCTCGACCTGAAACTAACTCTTACTCCTGATGGTCTCTAACTCAAAGATCTGCCTTCCTCTGCCTGCTGGGTGCTCATATTAAAGGCATCTGCCACAACCCTCCCTTATTAATTTTTAAACAAGGGACTCATACGGCCCTGGCTGTCCTAGAATTCATTCACAATATTACTAGTCACATTGTGTAAAGATAACAGGATTTTACATGTATTTCAACTACTAAGCACTTTTATCACTTCGTGTAAGGATAAAAGACAAAAAGTGATCCTCATGGCTGTAGATCTGGGACCCAAAGGACCAACTCAGCCTGCTCAGGTTGTCTGTGTTCTTCCAATGCACTGCCCTTAATTTCTGATGAGTGCTATTTTAACTTGGACAGTGGGTGAGGGAAAGCAGTGGTTTTTAAAATAGTGAGCACTATGAAAGCTTTTAAAGCAAGAAGGAATTCTCAGAAGAACTTGCGCAAACAGCACCACATCCTTGTTTAAGACACAGAGCCTTTGTAGATCTTTGGGTGATCATTGTGGCCATTTTGATCTTAAGCATTAAGGCACATAGGATTTCCATTTTGAGGCCAGTCTGATAACATCAGAATGGACACTAAATGTGTTTCGATTACAAATGCCTACAACTTGTATAGCATCTATAAGAGTGCGTTTCAGAAAGTGTCCATAACATGTGAACTCAATAATGTACACATTACCTCTTTTTTTGAGACAGAGTCTCCCTATCTATGTAAACCTGTCTACCTGGGAACTGGCTATGTACATCAATTGGCTACAAACTCACAAAGATCCACCTGCCTCTATCTCATGAGTGATGGGATTAAAACATTTTAGAAGGTTGCTTGACAAAAGTTGTCCATATTTATGGCATTTTGAAATTTACATATTATGAAATGGTAAAATCAGGCTAATTAATCCAATAAAGTCATAATATTGTTTTTGTGGTGAGACATTTAAAATTTCATATACTTTTAAAAACATTTAAAAGTATATGATGTTCCTTTATTTTTTTAAATTTTTAAAATTTATTTTATATAACAAATTCCATTTAAATGAAAACAAACATTTATAGACAATATTTGGGAATTTGGGCGTTGTTCTTTCCAAACTACTTCATGCTGGTAAGGGGCGCTGTGATGGGGGATTCGAAGAAGATTTAGAAATCCTGGCTATAGTCTGTAAGGCTGCTTTGTCCAGCTGTTTTGAATGTAGGATCACCTCATACTCTGTTTCAGGCAGTCTGGCTTGATCAAACCACATTAGTTTGGAAGGAATCCACATCTTTTCATTTTCTGTGGAAACAAAAATAGAAATCCTTTTCCCCAGTAACTTGTCCTTCAACTTAAATTTTGGAGTCAAAGCATTTTTTTTAATTTAATTTATTACTTTACATGTTGATCCCAGTTCCCTCTTCCTCCCTCCCTCCCTCCTCCCCACCCTTCTTCCCTCTCTCCTTCCCTCCCTCCTTCCCTCCCTTTTACCCTCTCTGCCCTCTCAAATGTACCCTAACCACCCAATCCTCCCATCCCCCCATCCCAATTCCACACTTAGGGGAATGCCATCCAGTTGGGGTCATGTAGGTCTGACAGGTCATGTGAAGTAGGGACTAGGGCTTCTCTCCTGTCTCTAGATTAAGGCAGTTATCCCTCCATGGGGGATATGTTCGCAAAGTCCTTTTGTGCACCAGGCATACATCCTGGCTCCACTGTCTGATGTCTCTTAGACTTCTCAGTCCTTCTGGGTGAGACCCATATTCAGAGGGGCCTGAGTCAGTCCCATTCTGGCTTCCCATCTATCAGTCTAGTGGCCCGTTAGCTCCTCCTTGTTCAGGTAAGCTGTCTGTATGGGTTTCTGCCACATGGTCCTGTCCTCTCCATCTGCATCTGGGTTCTAGTTCTACTGAGTGTTTATGGGTGTTTGATCCTGTTTCCAACAGGCATTAGTTGAGGGCTCCATGAATAAGGGAGTTGTTGATCTCACTCTCCGGGAAGGGCATTTATGATATCCTTTCCACGGAAGCTCAAATTGTTATTTGGGAGCAGTCTTGTAGTTCTCTAGACCTTTCTTTGTGTTCAATTTTATCTTCAAACCAATATTGGCTCCCTCTTTTATGTTCTCTCTCTCTCTCTCTGTCTCTCTCTCTCTTTCCTGTCTTCTATTCCTAACCAGGCTCATTCTTCCTGGTCGCACATGTTTTCTCCTACTTTTCTCTCCATTCGCTGCCCCCCCCCCCACTTCCCCTGAGCTCTGGGGGACTTGTCCCTTCCCGGTTCTGTAAGGTACTTTATATGAATCTCTTAGAATACACCTTGTATCCTAGTTCCTCTGGTGGTGTGAATTATAGGCTGGTGATCCTTGGATCTAGGTCTAAAATCCATATATGAGTGAGTACATACTGTGTTCCTCTTTTTGTGACTGGGATACCTCATTCAGGATGGTTTCTTCAAGTGCTATCCACTTGCCTGCGAATTTCAAGATACCATTATTTTTTTCCCCCAGAGTAGTATTCCATTGTGTAGATGTGCCACATCTTCATTAACCATTCTTCAATTGAGGGGCATCTAGGTTGCTTCCAGTTTCTTGCTATTACAAATAGTGCTGCTATGAACATAGTTGAACAGATGTCTTTGTTGCATGGATGTGAATCCTTTGGGTATATGCGTAAGAGGGGGATTGCCGGGTCTTGTGGTAAACTAATTCCCATTTTCCTGAGGAACCGCCATACTGATCTCCAAAATGACTGTATGAGTTTGCACTCCCACCAGCAGTGGAGGAGTGTTCCCCTTTCTCCACATCCTGTCCAATATAAGTCATCATTGGTGTTTCTAATTTTAGCCATTCTGGAGGGAGTAAGATCGTATCTCAAAGTTGTTTTGATTTGCATTTCCCTGATAGCTAAGGATGTGGAGCATTTTCTTAAGTGTCTTTCAGCATTTTTGATTTCCTCTATTGAGAATTCTTTCTTCAGTTCTGTACCCCATTTTTTAATAGGGTTATTTGGTGTTTTGTTGACTAGTTTCCCGAGTTCTTTGTATATTTTGGAGATCAGCCCTTTGTCGGATATAGGATTTGTGAAAATCTTTTCCCAGTCTGTGGGCTGCCGTTTGGTCTAGTCCACTGTGTCCTTTGCCTTACAGAAGCTTCTAAGTTTGAAGAGGTCCCATTTATTAATCGTTTCTCCCAGTGTCTGTGCCCCTGGAGTTATGTTCAGGAAGCGGTCTCCTATACCAATTTGTTCAAGGGTACCTCCCACTTTCTCTTGTAAGAGGTTCAATGTGGCTGGATTGATGTTGAGGTCTTTGATCCATTTGGACTTGAGTTTTGTGCATGGCAACAGACATGGTTCTATCTGCAGTCTTCTACACACCCTCATCCAATTGTGCCAGCACCATTTGTTGAAGATGCTGTCCTCGCCCCATTGTATAATTTTAGCTGTTTTGTCCAAAATCAGGTGTTCATAGGTGGGTGGGTTAATATCAGGATTTTCAATTCGATTCCATTGGTCTACCTGTCTATTTTTATGCCAATACCAGGCTGTTTTCAGAACTATAGCTCTGTAGTAGAGCTTAAAGTCAGGAATGGTGATGTCCCCCCGAAATTCTTTTATTGTATAGGGTTGTTTTGGCTATCCTGGGCCATTTGTTTTTCCATACAAAGTTGATTATTATCCTTTCAAGGTCGGTGAAGAATTGTGGTGGGATTTTAATGGGGATTGCATTGAATGTGTAGATTGCTTTTGGCAAGATTGCCATTTTTACTATGTTTATCCTACCTATACAAGAGCATGGGAGATCTTTCCATTTTCTGGTATCTTCTTTAATTTCTTTCTTTAGAGCCACAAAGTTCTTATTATATAGGTCTTTTACTTGTTTGGTAAGCATTACACCAAGATACTTTATGTTGCTTGTTGCTATTGTAAAGGGTGATGTTTCTCTGATTTCTTTCTCTGCCTCTTTGTCGTCTGAAAAAAGTAGGGCTACTGATTTTTTTTGAGTTTATCTTGTATCCTGCTAGTTTGCTGAAGATGTTTATCAGCTGTAGGAGTTCCCTGGTAGAGGTTATTGGGTCGCTTATGTAGACTATCATATCATCTGCAAATAGAGACAGTTTGATTTTCTCCTTTCCAAATTGGATCCCCTTGATCTCCTTTTGTTGTCTTATAGCATTAGCTAGAACTTCTAGTACGATATTGAAGAGATATGGAGAGAGAGGGCAGCCTTGTCTTGTTCCTGATTTTAGAGGAATTGGCTTAAGTTTCTCTCCATTTAGTTTGATGTTGGCAGTTAGTTTGCTGTATATTGCTCTTATTATGTTTAGGTGTGTTCCTGTTATCCCTGACCTCTCCAAGACCTTTATCATGAAAGGGTGTTGAATTTTGTCGAAGGCTTTTTCTGCATCTAGGGAGATAATCATATGGTTTTTCTTTTTCTGTTTGTTTATATGGTGGATCACGTTGATAGATTTTTGTATGTTAAACCATCCCTGCATTCCAGGTATGAAGCCTACTTGGTCATGGTGGATGATTTCTCTGATGTATTCTTGAATTCGGTTTGCCAGCATTTTATTGAGTATTTTTGCATCGATGTTCATCAGGGATATTGGTCTGTAGTTTTCTTTCTTAGTTGTGTCTTTGTGAGGTTTGGGTACCAAAGTTATTGTGGCCTCATAAAAAGAGTTTGGCAACGAACCTTCTGTTTCTATCTTGTGGAACAGTTTGAGGAGTAGTGGTATACTTTCTTCCTTGAATGTCTGATAGAATTCTCCGCTGAATACATCTGGCCCTGGACTTTTTTTTGGTTGGAAGGCTTTCGATGACTGCTTCTATTTCATTGCGGGTTATAGGTCTATTTAAGTTGTTTGTTTGTTCTTGATTTAATTTTGGTAAGTGATAGTTATCCAGAAATTTGTCCATTTCCATTGAATTTTCAATTTTTGTGGAATACATATTTTCAAAGTATGACCTGAAAATTGTCTGGATTTCCTCTGTGTCTGTTGTTATGTTCCCCTTTTCATTTCTGATTTTGTTAATTTGCATGTTCTCTCTGTGCTTTTTCATTAATTTGGATAAAGGTTTGTCTATCTTGTTGATTTTCTCAAAAAACCTACTCTTCGTTGCATTGATTTTTTATATTGCTTTCCTGGTTTCTATTTTGTTGATTTCAGCCCTCAAGTTGATTGTTTCCTGGTGTCTACTCCTGCGGGATGACCTCGCTTCTCTCTGTTCTAAGGCTTTCAGTTGTGCTGTTAATTCTCTTATGTGACTATCCTTTGTTTTCTTCATATGGGCACTTAGTGCAATGAACTTCCCTCGTAGCACTGCTTTCAAGGTGTCCCATAAGTTCGGGTATGTTGTATCCTCATTCTCGTTGAATATTAGAAAGTCTTTAATTTCTTTCTTTATTTCTTCTTTGACCCATGAGTGGTGTAATTGCACATTGTTCAGTTTCCATGAGTTTGCAGGTTTTCTGCTATTTGTGTTATTGTTGAATTCCAATTTTAAAGCATGGTGGTCCGATAAGATACAGGGGACTATTCCTATTCTCTTGTATCTGTTGAGGTTTGTTATGCCACCTAGTATGTGGCTGATTTTAGAGAAGGTTCCATGTGGAGCAGAGAAGAAGTTATATTCTTTTGTCTTTGAATGGAATGTTCTATAGATGTCTGTTAACCCCAGTTGAGACATAACTTCTGTTAATACTTTTGTTTCTTTGTTGAGTTTCTGATTTGTGGTCCTGTGTAGTGTTGAGAGTGGTGTATTGAAGTCTCCCACTATAAGTGTGTGAGGTTTTATATGAGCTTTGAGTTTTAGTAGTGTTTATTTTACAAATGTGGGTGACTTTGTATTAGGGGCATAGATGTTCAGAACTGAGACTTTGTGTTGATGGATTTCTCCTGCAATGAATATGAAATGACCATCTTCATCTCTTTTGACTAATTTTGGTTTGAAGTCTAACTTGTTAGATATTAGGATAGCTACGCCTGCTTGCTTCTTATTTCCATTTGATTGGAAAATCCTTTTCCAACCCTTTATGCTAAGGTAATGTCTATCTTTGAAGCTTAGATGTGTTTCTTGTATGCAGCAGAAGGATGGATTCTGTCTTCGTATCCATTCTGTTAGCCTGTGTCTTTTTATAGGTGAGTTAAGACCATTAATGTTGAGGGTGAGTAAGGACCATTGATTGTTGATGCTTGTTTGATTTAGGATTGTTGTTGGCAGTGGTATTGTGAATGTATTAGTTCTGCTTTACCCTTGGTTTCTGGTGTAGTTGGATTATCTGTTGCCTACATTTTTGTGGGCATAGTTACCTTCCTTGGGTTGGAGTTTTCCTTCTAATACTTTCTGTAGGGCTGGATTTGTAGATACGTATTGGGAAAATCTGGTTTTGTCATTAAATATCTTGTTCTCTCCATCTATAGTGATTGGGAGTTTTTCTGGATATAGTAGGCTAGGCTGGCATTCCTGTTCTCTTAATACTTTTAGAACATCTATCCAGGACCTTCTGGCCTTGAGGGTTTCCATGGAGAAGTCAGGTGTAATTTTGATAGGTCTGCCTTTATATGTTACCTGTCCTTTTTCCTTCACTGCTCTTAATATTCTTTTTTTAATTCTGTATGCTATGTGTTTTGATTATTATATGTCGAGGGGTCTTTTTTCTTTGGTCCAGCCTTTTGGGGTTCGGTATACTTCTTGTACTTTCATGGGCATGTCCTTCTTCAGACTTGGAAAGTTTTCCTCGATGATTTTGTTGAATATGTTTTCGGCACCTTTGAGGTGGGCTTCTTCACCTTCCTCTATGCCTATTATTCTTAGGTTTGGCCTTTTCACGGTGTCCCACATTTCCTGGATGTTTTGTGTTAAGGATTTGTTGGATTTATGATTTTCTTTGGTCGATGAATCTATTTCTTCTAGTTTATCTTCTGCACCTGAGATTCTCTTTTCCATCTCTTGAATTCTGTTGTTTTTGCTTGTGTCTGTAGTTGCCGATTTTTTGCCCCGCTTTTCAATTTCCAGCATTCCTTCAGTTTGTGTTGCCTTTATTTTCTCTATTTCAGTTTTCAAGTCTTGAACTGTTTCCTTCACCTGCTTAATTGTTTTTTTCTTGTCTTTCTGTACTTTCCTTAAGGAATTTGTTCATTTCTTCCACTGTTTTGTTTGTTTTTTACTCCATTTCTTTAAGGGATTTTTCTCACATCTTCTTTGAGGGCCTCTATCATTTTTATGATGGTAATTTTTAAGGTGTACCCTTCTGCTTCCTCTGCTTTGTTGTTGTGTTCCATTCTAGTTGGTGTAGATTCCCTAGATTCTGGTGGTGTCATGCTTGTCTTTCTGTTAGGTGTTCTCTTGTATTGCCTTCTTCCCATAGCTTCTTCCAGTAGGTGTTGGTGGGGTCTCCCCCCTCTCTCTATGGTACTTCCCCGATGGGCTTATGTGGGCCTGAGATTCAATATCTGTAGCTCTGTGTGGTTCAAGCTCTCTAGGAGATTTCTCCACAGACAGGGACCCAGGTATGGGGTCAAGGATGAGGATCCAGTAGAAGATGCCAGCAGGAACTCCGAGTGGACTCGCAGAGATAGGCGGATCTCTGGGAGGGGCCCGGGACTCCAGCAGAGGACTGGAGGTGAGGGTCAGAGACCAAGCAGGTGGAAATTACGGGTGGTCCCGCATGGATAGTCAGGTCTCCTTTGTTCAGAGTTGCTCTGAGAAGTCTCCAAAGTAGGGTGGACTGTTGGCTCCACCCTCTGTCCCAGTCCTCAACAGAGCAGCAGGACCTTGGGTAGGTAGGGCACAGGGTAGAGGGGTAGGCTCGCTGTGGGTATGGGTGGGGGTGTATCAGAGCTCGAAGGATGCTCTCGATGGGGACCGGAGACAGAAGTAGCAGGATCAGGGGTCAACCCAGGGAGTTCGGGCAGTGGAGAGTGGGGAGAGGTTGTAGGGGACAGGCATCCCCGATTGGGCCCAGACTCACCTCTGGCCAATAGCTGGCGGAAGAGGACAAGGGCTGAGCTGGAACTTGGGAAGGTTTTGCAGGATAGTTGGATCTCACTGGAAACTGGAACTCTCCAGCTGAGGCCTCTTTCTTTAGCAGAGGCCCGGATTTCGTATATGATGTTCCTTTAGTTACTGTGTCATACATTAGATTATTATATGTGAACATTTTGTTTCCTTTAAAAAGTTAATTAGACAATAGTGGCCTAGGTGTGTATCTCAGTGAATGAACACATATACATCCAGGTCCTGAGTTTTATTTCAGAACTGCGGAGAGTGGGGTTTGGGGTAGACAACAGAAAGTATGGGAGTCATTTCATGGGGTGTAGAATCAAAAGTAGCATGGCATCTGTGGTTTCCGTGACACAGGCAAACATCAGCCTCTTTCAGGTTATTATTATCTCTCTTTGTAAAAGAATTATTTTTATTTAATAAGTGGTTTTCCTGAGTCCAGGTTCCTGAGCTGTCCTGGAACTCTCTTTGTAGACTGGGTAGGTCTGGACCTCACAGAGATCATCCTGCCTTTCTACCTATTCTTGGGAATATAGGTGTGTGCTACCATGTCTGACCTTATTTTATAGTGTTTTGAATGCATCTAGGTGTGTGCATTGTGCTTGTATGTGTAGCTGTTTTCTGAAGAGGCCAGAAGAGGGCACCAGATTCTTTGGAACTGGATTTACATAGATGGTTGTAAGGCTTTATGTGTTCAATGTGTTATTGAATCCTGATCCTCAATAAGAATAGCAGGTTCTCTTAGCTGGTGATCCTTTTCAAATACCTAGCATAGCATTGGGTAACAGTCAGTGTATCCTGTGATTCTCAGATTAATGTGGGGTGGCAGGTTCCTCAGAGAGACAGTGCTTACTAAAATATTTGCTTTGTAGGAAGGAAGTGCCCCCCCCCACTTTATAATCTTCACAAAACAGTATATGAAGAGAGATACCTATTAGAATTTTTGTGATTATTATTTATGGTAACAAAGTACTCAGAATTGTATTTTACATGGATGGACTGAGCAAAGGAAGCACATACTGATATGTTTGGTAAATTAAATATATCATATGGGTGATAGAGTGCATACCTATAATTCTGGCACTCAGACAGCGAGGCAAAGAGGACAAAGATTTTGCGGCTCTCTTACCATACACAGTGAGACCACATCTGAAAAAGTAAATGAAAGTTTTGAAAATATCTGATTTCTAGGAATCTCTTAGGAGAATTACCTCACAGATGAGTACATGTAATCTTTGTTTTGAAAAATGATTTTAAACACTGTGTGTGTGTGTGTGTGTGTGTGTGTGTGTGTGTGTGTGTGTAGAATGGTGCCTAGCTTTTCCTCCAGAGTCCCTGAATTCCCACAAACATGGATCCCCCTTGCTCATATAATCCCTCCTTCATCTCTTGGAACCAGACACCCAGAGCTTGGCCTAGTACTTGGATATGGTTCCCTGCATCTGCTTCTATCAGGGACATGAGGAAGGCTTTGTGATGAAAATTTGAGTAGTCATGAATGTCATTATAGGGGAAGGCCAGTTCAGGCACCCTCTCCACTATTGTTAGGAATCTTATATACACGGCTATTTGAAAATCAAGTCTCTACTAGGCTTGCTTCCTTTTTTCCTTCTGATTTTATTTATTTTTATTTCCATGCATTGGTGTTTTTCCTGCATGTGTATCTGTATGAGGATGTTGGTATCCTGGAAGTGGAGTGACAGACAATTGTTAGCTGCCATGTGGGGGCAGGGAATTGAACCCATACTGGTCCTCTTGAAGAACAGCCTGTGCTCTTCACTGCTGACCATCTCTCTACCCCCTTCCTTTTACAAATATCATGTGTGTGTGTGTGTGTGGTGGCATGTGTGTACTGCTCCACATGGGGGAAGTTGAAAGTACAGGGGTAGGAATCGGTTTTGGTCATTCACTCTGTGTCCCTGGAATCAAAGCCCTGCCATCAGTTTTGGCAACAAGAACATTTACCCACTGTCTTAGTTAGGGTTTCTATTGGTGTGATGAAACACTACGACCCAAAGCAACTTGTACAGGCAAGGATTTATTTCTCTCACATCCAGAGTCAGTCCATTGAGGGAAGGCAAGGCAGGAACTCTAACTGGGAAGAACTCTTGAGGCAGGAGGTGATGCAGAGGCCATGGAGGAGTGATACTTACTGATTTACCCCTCATTTCTTGTTCATTCTGTTTCCTTACAGAACCTAGTACCACCAGCCCAGGAGTGGCATCAGCCACAATGGGCTTGGCCCTCAGTTATCAATAGCTACTTAAGAAAATGTTCTGCATATTTGCCTTCAACTGACCTTCTGGAGGCATTTCATTGGTTGAAACCTTACTTCTGCCTGCTCTTAAGTAAGTTTACCTCCTGTCAAGGTGACTGAAAATAGCCAGTGCACCCACAGAACCATCTCGCTGCCGTGATATCATATCAACAGAAACAAGGGTGGAAAGGTCTACTTTGACTCAGGGTCAGTATTCTGGCATATCTCATCAGAGTGGGCATGGTGGAGTCCCTCAGTTCATGGCAGTGGATTGTGTGGTTGTGGCAGTTCATTTCATGGATGACCAGGAAAAACCGACTGGCAAGTCCTATGTGTGGGCTGTAAACTTAAATGTCACTCCAAAGTATTCACTCTGCCAAGAAGGCTGTACTTCTTGCAGGTACCATAGCCTCCCAAATAGTACCACCAGGTAGGGAACAATTTCTCAAAGGCTGAGCCTGTTTTGTAGATTGAAGATTCAATTCATGTGATCCATCAAGTATAAGCTATCATTTGTCTAATCACTTCTGGTGACAGTGGGAATTACTTTCTTGTTATGAGCGCTTTCTTCCCCCAGTCTGATCCTACAGCCGAGCCAGCCCCAAATAAGACCCAAAGACTATGTATTAGATATAAAGCTGTTGGTGTGTTACTGGCCTTTCTTATTTGCTAGCTCTGTTTTAAATATTAACCCATTTCTATGAATCTAAGTATTTCCATGTGGTCTCATCCTACCAGAAATCCAGAGAGGATCTGGATTTCTACCCTGTTTGATCCTGCATGTTGAAACTCCTACTACCTCTGCCTGAAACCTACTTGGCTCCTAGTCCTGCCTTTGTTGCTTTCCTATTGGCCAGTAGTGTTTTATTCATTAAGCAATAAGAGGAACATATTTACAGAATGATATCCATCATCAATTTCCTGTCACCACTTACAAAATTACTTGTTAGAAAGGAATCATCTCCAAGTATGCAATTAGAACCAAAGGGGTCAAGAGAGTTGCAATCTACTAAGTTTTATCACTATTTTATTTCATTCATTGTATGAAAGGGGTATACACACATGCATACATGTTCCACAGTCTGTGAAGTGACAGGATTGTAAGAGATCACTACCATGTCCTGTTCTGGTACTTTTCAATGGATACTTGTATGTGAGAGAGGCAGGTCATTTTTTCTTTCCCACAAGACATCTCTGTGTGTAACAGCATGAGGACAGCAGAGGGTGAGCATTTCTCATCTTATCCAAAATGTTTGGGCATGGGCTTTTTGATTGAACAATTTGATCTGAAAACTTAAAGCTAGAATTGATCTGATCTGAAGGTTTTTCTGGTTGTTTTCCTTCTTTTTTTGAGACAGAATTTTTCTGTGGCTTTGGAGGCTGTTCTGGAAGTAGCTCTTGTTGAGCAGGCTGGTCTTGAACTCACAGAGAACCTCCTGCTTCTGCCTTCTGATTGCTGGTATTAAAGCAGTATACCACCAATGCCTGGCCTGTAAGTTTCTCAAGACACTTTAGATTCTGTTTTTTTTTTTTTTTTCAGATCATGGAGTGTGGATTCTCCTGTGATTGTTTCACACGATGACTTGGAGTACTCTGCCAGAGGGCACTGCTTAACAGATGATACACAGCTTCACTCATGCCCTCAAAAATAGAAGACACACATTATGAACTTCCTGGCTCTGATTTTGCACTTGACTGAAATAATGGACTGAAAACAGTGAGGATTGGTGATCTGAGCTGGAGGGATTTGATTGAGGAGGACATGGATACAGTGGCAGCAGCATCTGTCAGGTTGGTTGGTTTAATTATTGCGTTTCGGTGTATGCATGTGTTGACACCATGTCATGTATGTGGAGGTCAGAAGAGAACTTGTAATAGTTGTTTCTTTCCTTCTCTCATTGAGTTTAAGATATTAAGCTCTGGTTGTCAGTCTATGTGCATAGCTCCCCTACCCACTCACTCATTTGCTGTCTCTATTCTTTTACTTTTGCAATGTGACCAGAAGCCATTGGCGAATAGAGTCTGACATCAGACCTCATTTCCCTTCACTTTATTTGTTAGGCCCCACAATGTTGTGGATGGAACCCTGGTTTTCCACTTGATATGCAACAGATGTACTATTGAGTTCTCCTGCAGCTCAATAGCGGGCAATCTGCTGGGCAAACCATTCCTGCATTGAAGTAGACACACTGGGAATAGAACCCTAAAGCTGGGTCACATGCATCACCCTGGTCAGGAGGTGACACCACATTTAGTATTTGGAGTCATCAACAGTAGAGGCTTTTACACATATCATGCATAGCCTAAGGTCTGTTTTTCAAATGCAACTCCGTAGACTTTCAACCAGTGGAAGTCACTTTTCAGGCTGTCCTGAACCCATGTTGTCTACAATAGAGCTTTGGTAGATTTTCATTTCCTAGACAGTGTCTCATTATGTAGTTCAGGTTGTCCTGGAACTCAGTATGTGTAGACCAGAATAGTCTTGAACTCAAAGAGATCCACCTGCCTCTACATCCTGAGTGCTGGCATTAAAAGTAAGAACAACTATACCAGTTTTTTTTTTTTTAATGTATATTGTTAAAATTAGCTGGTGTCTTTCTGTGGCTTGACCCTACTGAGTAAAATCGGTTTGGTTTTCTGTAATAAGTTCGCGTAAAATTGAATCTCTTTGGATTTGGTAGTTATTCCTGAGACACCAGAGGAGTTTCCAAGGGGTCTCACTATAGACTGCAAGGGCATGCACTCATTTCATACTTTTACCCCATTTCTGAGAAGTAGAGTCACAGAGAATTAGATGCTGGCTGCAGGCCTCACATTTCCCTGTGCATCCTTTCTTGGTGGTTCATAATATTGGCAAGTTAGAGAGAGAAAGGAGTAGAAACAAAAACTAAACTTTGCCTGTGTTGCTTGCGACCTTTCACCTAGCTGAAATGAAGACAGCTAGCCCCCCCTTCAGGTTCGGAAGACCTGGAACTACTTTAGTCTACCTCTGTTCAGAAGAGAGGCCTCAGCACAGCTGCTTGCAACAGTTGAAAGTGTTGCACATGTAAGTTGCCAGCTCTGTGAAATACTAGCCATCAAAGCTCTAGGGGTCTTAAGGATGGTACTTTAGTCGACCACTAGATGGCAGGGTAGACTCAGAAATGACACGGGCTGGTGCCTTTTTCCTGAGTCAGGGAGAGATTTCCTTCCATGCCTGTGAAAATCAGGCCAACCCACTACTTCTTAGGATCACAGCTGGTTCAGATCAGAGATATTTCTGTGTCAATACTTTAGCTGAATTTTGATTTGATGCCTCAACAGAACCAGATGTCTTGAATGAGACATATGGTAAAAGGCGAGAGAATGAAGAGATATGGTTATAGATGATATTCATGCATTTGTTGCTGCTCAAGGGAGTGGAAGGACAGTAGGTTAGCCTTCCCAGAGGACAGAATGCCCATGTAGATTTTAGTGAGTCCAGCACAGGGCTGCTCTGATAAACGCAAGGGGGTTGCCTTGGCACTCTGGCTTTGTCTTATCTATTAATTACTACTTTTGGTATTATATTTTTCTTTCTTTTTTTAAGAATGTTTTTTCCTGTGAACTTGTTATTCCTATGGAAGGGGCATTCCTATCAACAGATTTCTGTGCACTACACATGATATATGTGTTCACTAATATACATTACATGTGACCACATACTCAGGAATTTAAGGTGCCAGCATCATTTTCCTGTAACGTGTAGAATTCAGACAGAGGGAGCTGAAATCCCTTATAGACATTGTTACTAATTGAGATTCTTCATCTCTTTTGGCCCATAGTATGTGTATGATTAAAGATGGAGGTTTCTGTTCTGTCTGATCCCTCCCCTTTTCAACTCCAAATAAACACAGCGACACTATATTAAATATAATGTGTTATTTGATGGCTAAGACTTCCTATTGTCTAGCTCTTTCTTAATTATTAACCCACAATTACTATGTACTTCTATATGCCCTTATCTTACCAGAGAGTGCCAGGCACCTCCCATCTTCCAAGTTTCTCTAAATGCATCCCTCTCTCTCTTCCCTCCTTCCTCCTATAGGTCTACCTCTACTCCCTGCCTGGGTATTGCCCAGTCTGTGTTTTATTCATTAACAAATGAGGGAAACATATGTACAGAAGGACATCTCACATTGTATGTTTGCATTTATTGGTGCCATCTCATTGGAATTTCTATATTCTGTCCTCAGAATCATAAGAGACTAGTTCTTTTAAGAGGGCCATAAGGCAGGGCTGCACTGTGCTGGTGTGTGTGTGTGTGTGCAGACAGTATTTGTGATGGAGTAACACAATGACCGAGCAGTTGGGCTATGCTCAGGTATCTTCCTTCATGTTGTGATTCCAGAGAATACCATGACTCACCCGATATCCTATGTCTCTCAGGACAGTAACAAGCAAGCTCTTGCTCCAGGAAACTACAAAGTCCAAGATGTCTACAGCAGAGCAGAGAGTCCTTCCATCAGGCAGATATTACATCTATATTCAGGATCATATTCTGGAAAGCAAATGCCTCTGGAGATGGTGATAAGAAATCTGCCATGTTCCAAGGTACATTTGTAGCCTGATTCACTGAAAGTCTGGACATGAAGGGGAGCAAGGTAGTAGGTGAAGATCAAAGTTGGTGCTGGTGTAGGTTTTGAGGTTAAGACTAACTGCATCCACTGATTTCTCTTCCCTCCTAATGATAATAAGTCTACTGAATAGGCCAGAGACTCTGGCAACTTGATTTGCTCTGGTGAATGTCGCTAGGGACAAGTACCTTTTTTCCTTCCATGGTTCCATAGACCGCACCCTCCAACGATTTTATAAAAGCTTGCAGGAAGACAGTATGTGAGGGGACACAGTGTGAGGGAGTCAGCCTTGTTCATTTCTCCCCAATAAGGCCTCTTTGCTTTGCCTGGCTGAGGTATGCCTGCTGAGTTCTGTGTGTCCTTAGCTGAGTTCTGTCCTTCCCTTGCATGTGAGGGGGGAGACAGGGTAAGAGGGAGGGAGGCTGTAGGGGATTGGGAACAGCGATTGACATGTAAAATAAAATAATTAAAAAAATAAAAAGTAGTGAGTGGTTATTGAATGAGTGCTAAATGTGGCAGGAGTTGGTAGAGGAGAATTCATATGATCAAATTAAAATGCATGAAATTATCAAAGAGTTAATGAAAGTATTTTAAAATTAAAAAAGTACAAGAATGAGTAATGTAGACAGACTTGTCTATTTGATTATTTTAGTGGAAATACATTTTTCCCTACTTAGCATAAGATTGACTATGTTCCTATTATTTCTAGGTTCTTCAGTGGGTTTTTTTTTTATCATAAAAGGATTTTCAACTTTGTTAAAGAAGTTTTTTGAATCTTTTGATATTGTCAGGTAATATCTATCCTTGAGTTTAATTTTGTGATGTTTTACCTATGTTTAATCTACCATGTTTATCTGGATTGAAGTCATTTTGATAATGGTGAAGAACTTTTTGTATGTCATTAAATTTGGTTTGCCATTATACTAAGAGTTTTTGTTTCTATCCTCAGCACCAAGTTTAGCTAATATTTATTTTTTCATGACAGATTTTCTCTGTGTAGATTGGTTTTCATAGAACTCAATCTGTAGACAAGGTTTCCCTCAAAATCATAGAGATCCACATGTCTCTGCCTTATATGTGCTGGGAATAAAGATGTGCACTACCACATCCTGGCCACATGTCCCTTTGCTTCAAATATGTTCTTCCAAACCCTTACCCTAGGTAATGTTTATTCTTGGTGTGGAGATGTGTGTCTTTTTTTACACCAGAAGACTGGAACCTGTTCACTTCCATTCTATTAGTCATTGTCCTTGCATTGGTCAATTTAGATAAAAGTCTGGAGAGCTATCTATAAACAATGGTTTTGATTCTCTTATTTTATATTGTTGCTGTTATTCCTTGTACTGTAATTAATGAGTGAATGTGTATGTGTGTGTGTGTGTGTGTGTGTGTGTGTGTGTGTGTGTGTGTGTGTGTATGTAAGAGAGAGAGAGAGAGAGAGAGAGAGAGAGAGAGAGAGAGAGAGAGAAATTATGTGTGTATATATGCGTGTTTTTCCTTCTTTTGGTTTTGTTGTGCCCAGACTCTGAACCCCCAACACTACAATGAGACCAGATGCAGTGCAAAAGCAAAGAGTCTACTTTTGAATTAACTTGGGATAACTGTCAGTCTGTCACAGTGTGTAGAGTAGGAGTGACCCTGTGCAGCAGTGGGGCAGGACATATATTGGAGTAGAGAACGTGGAATGTCTGGGGGGGTCTCCTAGTTGCATAGCAACAGTCTCCAGACTGTTGCACTTTTGGGCTTTGGCACCCTGTTCTGAGTTGACTGGTCAGCCTCACCTGCAGAAGGATGCTACTCCTAGATGTCATCACTGGGCAGTTGCTATGCCCTGCATTCCAATATTATCAGCAAAACACATCCAGAGCCTGCAGGCTATCTTCTGATTGGTTCATTGCCAGATGAAGAGTATCTACTGTTTACTTCCCAGAGGTTTGGGGAAATAGGGGTTAACTTCACGCATCTAAGTTAGCGGCCTACATCTTGCTGGAACTTTTCTGCAGCCAGTCATGGGAGTCAAGTAGGGGTCTGCATGAGGGTCTGGGACCTTCACTATCACGAATGTTAATTCATTTTTTTCCTGTGACTTCTTGGGTATAGTTATCCTCCGTAAATTTGAATTAGCCTTCTAGCAGTTTCTCTAATGTTTGATTTGTATATAGATGATGTTTTCATTTTACTTTGTAATGGAATATGCCATTTTCTCCATCCCTGGTGTTTTAATATATTGTAGGGTCTAGTTTCTTTGACTTTTATATGTTGTTATCCTATCATATTTTAAAAGCCAGAGATTCTCAATTCCATCTCTTGTATTCCCTCAGGGTTTTTTTCTCTGTACATCCTGTTCAGATTACTGTATTTTTTATTTTCAGTGCACCACTCAGCTTGTTATTTTTTATGAATGGATTCTGTTTACATTTTGAGGTATTGGATATTTTCCCCTGGTATCACCCACTTTTATTTTTGTGTACTTATATTTATGCATATCCTCCAGATTGTTTGTTCAGAGTTTAGTTAAGCAATTTATATGTAGGCCATTATCATCTTCATATATTAGTATTTAACAGAACACAAAATGAGACACTGTATCCAAATTATAAATAAATAGATAAATAGGCAGGAATGAAATAACCAAAAAAAAAAAAAAAAAAAAAAAGGAATGATAAATGAACAAGATAATCAACTAGCAACTGATAACTCACCAAACAAATACCCTACAGTTTTCAGAAGCAGAGTTTGTCACAACTTTCAATCCAATCTAATGATGGTTTTGTTCCAACATAAGGGTAATTAGAGAACAACTGCCCTCACCTTCTTATTTCTTTTCATTTAAAGGATTACATGTGCATACTACAATGCCCAGCACTATTTCATATGGTCTAAGGGCATGTAGGTGTGTGCACTTTGTATGTGGCTGATTTCTGCAGAAGCCAGGAGAGGGCACCAGATTCTTTCAAATTGGACTTACAGAGATGGTTCTATGACATTATGTGTTTAATGTGTATTGAACCCTTATCATCAATAAGAATAGCAGTTGCTTTTAGCTGATGAGCCATCTCTGTAGCCAAATTACTGGAAATCTCTTAATAAACCCTTTCCAAATACCTAGCATAGCTTTGTGTATCTGTCAGTATATCCTGTGGTTCTCAGAATAAAGTAGGGTGGCAGGTCCCCAGTGAGACATTGCTTACTAAAATATTTACTTTGTAGGAAGGAGGTGCTCCCACTTTTTATCATTTTCAGAAAACAGTGTTTAAAGAGAGATCCCAATTAGAATTTTGTGATTATTATTTATAATTACGAAGTATTCAGAACAACATTTGACATGGATGTCTTGAGAAAATGAAGTCTGTGCTGATATATTTGGTAAATTAAATTTTTCACATGGGTGAAGGGTGCATGCCTATAAGCTCAGCACTCAGATAGTTGGCCCAGGAAGAAAAGAGATAGGGGCTATCTCAGCATACACAAAGAGTAAAGAAAATTAATGGTTTCAAAACTTCTGACTCCAACTATGTGTTGTTGGTGCATGCATTTAATCCAACAATCAGGAGGCAGAGGAAAGCATATCTTTGCGAGTTCAAGGCCAGCCTGATCTAAATACTTATTCTGGTGAAAACTAAAAACAAACAAATAAAAAAATATGATTCCCAGGTGTCTCTGGATGCCTCACAGATTGAGTACTCAGAATATATATTTTTTTCAAGAAATTTTAAAACTGGTGTGAGTGTGTGTGTGTGTGTGTGTTGGTTGTGTGGGGAAGCACGGTTAGAGACCATCATATTAATGTGAGATCAAGCCTACCCTGATGCAACATATTTAGTTCAGAACATCAGGAAAGATAATAAAAGAAAGTCAGTAAATAAATCAATTCATCATTCTCTATTTGACCTTATAAAATATCAATGCCAAAGTGTCAGAGGTCAATGTGCAACATACACTTAAAATGTACGTTCCTGTTGTAGTATAGGCTTGAATGTTTAGGGAAAGACCTGAATGGAGGAAAATATAAACCACTCCAGAAATCCTGGCAGTAGTTGAGAAATGATCTCTCATGAAAGTAAAGAGTTTATTGCCAGCAAATTAAGGAGTTACCTGAGAGTATTTTGTAAAGAAATTCTTTGCTATTGACTCCTCAATTAGATGATTTAATATCTGGATTATTTGCAATTACATAAAATATGTAAATCACGAGAAAGAAAGTCAACAAACTTACTAAAGGAACAAGAAAAAGACAGTCCTCACAGATTTACTGTCAATCAGTTGAGGAGGCATCAGGGAAATACGTGGTGAACCTGCAGTAGCAGCAAACCAAGGCCAATGAGAAATAAGTGGGAAAGAGAGCTAAGGGAGTTTTCAGAAGGAAATGCTATACTTAATACTCTGCTGGGAGGTATGGGATGGTTTGCAGCATGGTTGGATATAAGTATATGGATCCTCCAGAGCCAAAACCTATCCTAAAACATGGTTCATGTACAGCTTTCCAAAGACATCAGTATATTTTTTAAACAGGTACTTGCCCATCATTGTTGATGGCATCACTGTGTGCTGAACATTAGTGAACCAAGCATAGTGTCCAAAAGCATTGTCAAAGATGAAGCTCAGTGATGTACTGAGAATGTGCAGTCTTTTCAGCCTTATATAAAAAGTAATTCTGTTGTTTGTAGTATGCAGATCCAAATGGGGCTCGATGAGGTGGCTAGGCAGATGAGGACACTTGTTCTTCTTGCAGTTCCCAGGATGAATACAGAGTATTTCATGTTGACTTTCAAACTCAGGGACTCAGTGAAATCTAGATTCCAGAGATCTGGTGCCCTCTTCTGTCTCCCTTGGGCACTCCACACAGGAAATCATGGGGATGACACACACATATAAATTAAATTAAAACATGAAATGCATGATTTCAACCTGGATACAACTTGCGATAAACATAGGAATCAACTTAAAACCATTTCAAAAAGAGAGTCACCCATGGGTATGTTCACTTCACAATGAGTGCTTGACTGTGTACACCTGAAATCCTGTATTTCATGCATTTGCAGAAATTGCTCTGTCCCAGACTAGTAATGAGTAAAGTGCTGGGGTGTGAGGTTCAGAGTCATAGGAATTGTGAAGCAAGCAGGAATGTGATCACTATATAATATAAACTCTGAGAATCATACCATGTTTAGTAACTGGTATAGTGAAAATAAAAGACAAGGAGAATAATTCTATCAACATTTCAGCATTTGGCTAATTGCTTTGATACTAAGTAATCATATAGCCATAATGTGGATAAACTTCCATATCCATATCTTCTTCCAGAGAATGAAAATGTGCAGTTAGAGAGGTGTACTTGGCAGTGTTCTGTAGCTTATGTGAGGCCCACCTCTTCATGGCCTCCCTCTCTGACCTCTGCTCTGTTGTGGTGGGCTAGGGGGAATGGTCGTGGAATATCACTTTCCTTTATGGATTTGGTTGGCAGCTGAAGTCTAGCCGCAGATATTGCATTTGAGTTTTGGGAGGTGATGGGGCCTTGTTTCTGGCAACAGTATGAGATGATACTGGGCAAGGCCTATTGCAAAAATGGATGTGGTTGGTTAATTTAGGTGGTGTGGCACTGGTGGCAGTCAGAACAGCTTTCTTGTCAGAGGCCATCAAAGATGCGCTGGCAGGAGCTGGTTGGAACAGTTTGAATGTGGTAGACTGCATTGACTGGGAATGTGGCCTCACAGGGTAAGCAGCAGTGTGCATGCTGGAAACCCGGGGGTGAAGCTTTCGGAAAATAGCTATGGCTTGAGGTTTGTCCAGGTTTTGGAAAGCCAGAGGTACTTACTTGACCTTACCAGGAATGGGCAGCTCATCCAGGGTCGGAGATGGACAATCACTATGAGCACTGCTCTGTGCTGTGTAAACATTTCCCCAGGTTTGAGCAGGCCCTCGGCCATCAAGTGTCTCATCCAGCAGTGATGTGATGGCAGGCCCTGTCCTGTGGTCTTTGTTCCTGCTGAAGTTTATCAAAGCCTGGGAGGAGTAGATGCCCATTTTCTTCTCACTCCTTTTTTCCCATGGGTAAATGACATGCACTGCCTTCAGCATGCCGGGATGTGTTTGAGGCTTTTTAAAGCTGTCCTGGCTGGGCCCAGGTGGATGTCTCTTCCCAACTGGGGCAAAACCTGTGTTAACTATGTATATTTTTTAAAGTTTCTTTCTTCTGATCTTGTCTACTGGTGAGAATGGGGTGATGAAGTCACAACTATGAGTGTGTGAGTTTACTTTTTGTGATCATTGAGTTTTGTAGTGTTTCTTTTTCGAATTCAGGTACTTTTATTTGGAGCATAGATACATATTCACAACTGAGACTTTGTACTCATGGATTTCTCCTGTGATGAATATGAAATGAAGCAACTTTTTGAAGTGACCAAGACCATGTTTCCTTCTTGCTTTTCACTTTGCTACTCAACTCCCCTGCCAGAGAGTTGTGGGAAATGTTGATACATTCATGGAAGTTAATTTAAGAAATCTCTGAATTAAGCTGGGTGTTGGTGGCACACTCGATTAATTCCAGCACTCCAGAGGAAAAGGCCGGCAGATCTTTGTGAGTTCAAGTCCAACCTGGTCTACAAAGCAAGTTCCATGATAAGCTCCAAAGTACTACAGGGGAACCATGTCTAAAACATCAAACAAACAAACAAGCAAAAAAATCTTAGCCTGACTCTAAAACTGTAAGCAAGCACCCAATCAAATCCTTCCTGGCAGAACAGATGTTTTGGTCTTGGTAGCTTTTAAAAAAGGAAAACAGTAATTCAGACACTCACTAAGTATATCATTTGTGCATCGAAATATGTTAATGTTATCCTTTTGTGGTGATATCTTGTTTACAGAAATAAAGTCTGTTTGGGAGTCAGATATAGATGTAAATGGTGAGAGATCAGAGAGAAGGAGCAAGCCACAGCTCATTATTTCTCCTAAGCATCTCAATAGAGAACAAAAGAATTTCCTGTTTTTCCCTGCTTATAACCTGTTTCTGCCCACCTACATCAGTTCCTGTCTTTCTGGGCAGTACTGCAGACCACTATGGTTAACTAGTGGCAAAGTCCATTCTCAGAACCTCAGAAAGACTTTATTTGTGTAAGAAAGATATCACCACATCAGTTAAAATGAGAAAATCCTGTGTCAATGATTAATGACTGTATTAATGTCCACTTGTAACAAACTTGTGACACTGTTCTTGAATTAAGTGTCTTAATAACAGAAACTGTCAAGTCTGGGTTTTATGCTTTCAGCTGCCCAGATTGCTGCCATGTAAGGATGCTCTAGTCTTCCTGCAGGTGTTCCCTCTGTCCCTTTAACACATGGCTTCTGGGATCGCCATTGGCTTTCACCAGCTTAATGACATCATCCTCCCTCAGCCAATCAGCACTAGATAGTGTTATGAGGTTACCTTGGTAATAACTGACCAAACATTCTTCACTGCTGAGCATCTTTGATCGTGCCCAGACGTGGACTTTTTTACTGCAAAACCCAACAACCAGAGTACTCATCCCTTTATCCAGATCCTACAACTTTTAGAAACCAAGAACCTGTTCTTTCTTCCCTTAATCCATATCTACTCCTTTTCTTTGTTGTTCCTGACTTGAAGATGTCAGGTCGGAAAAACAAATAGCACCATTTTTTTTTAATGGACAGCTCCGTAAACTGGGAAGCATCAAACAATGTGGGATTAAGGGGAAAATGGTGAACATCAGGATGATGGCGTTAAATGTAGTCTTGGACAGTCCATCCTGTCACTAAATGTGTCTTTACTTTCCTTGGTGAGATAGCAGGCTGGAAGGGCTCTCTGAGGTATTGTGTCTTAAGAGTATGAAAGAAGGAAACCAGACTATTCCTGGGACTGTTTCAGCTGAAGCACAGAGAGCTGGGTATGTAGACAGGTCAAGTAAGGGCCATGATTCTTCCCTGCACTAATTTTGTCTCATGAGAATTACCATGTTAATACTGTGGAACAGTGTAGTTAGGATATCAGTGGAAATGTCTGCAATATCTTCCACACCTCCATGAGCAGGGTTGCCTGGCCACCCAGGCTTCATAGGCAGCTATGTCTTACTCATGGACCAGAAGGCAAGTTTCTCGGACCTGGGCTATTACAGTTAGGCCTATTACTTGATGGGAGTGATGGGTCTGTGTTTCATGTCTAGAACACAAAAGCAATAGTGTTTCCTGTTGTGACTCTCAAAACAAACTCTTGAAGAGTAATGTCAGTTCCAGGACTGTTTTGTTTTTTGGTGTGTTCCCTGAGCACTTGGGAGCTGAGGTACCTGTGCCACCACTAGCAAAGCTCTGTCCAATTTTAAAGGAAATTTTCTTCATGTTAAAATTCTTTTTAATTTCTCAAATGATAATATTTTTATTGACGATGTTGGGAATGATTTTGTAAACCATCCAGTCACACTAGCTTACTTCTCCTCCCATGTTTTCCCTCCAAAATTTTTGACCATTCCAAAGTACAATTGAAAAAGACTATAGTAAGTCTATGTTTTCTTGACCATATCTTCCCTGGAGCATGGTCAAAGTCTCACTGTCCCACCTCTTAAATATAACTGAGCCCTCCTCCACCGCCAGTATTCCTGCTTTCTGCCTGAGCCATCAAGTGTATAGAGTAACACTTCAGCATCTTTATCACAAGTTAATGACTCTCCTCAGTGCCTTTTGGTCTAGACTGTTTCTTTTTAATGTGAGGGAAGGTACACATCTCCTGTAATCATTTCTCATTCTTAATTATGAGTCTGTCATCATAGATACCACTGCAGAGGAAGCCAATGACACCACAGATCATTGACTTCTACTTGGCTTCAGGGGGCAGCATAGATTATAGGGACAAACCTGGCATGGAGCTACAGTACAGTCTATGGAGTTCTTTTGAGGAGGCTCAATTCAGATAAAGAACCACTCTCGATCTCCATTAGTGTGAGCTTCTGCAGCTCTGATTCACTTCTACTTGGCCTGTTCATGGAGCTGTGTTCTTGCCATCAGCCAGCATCAACTTCTTCTTTTCAATCTCATGAGAATGCTTTTAAAAGGCATCTTCCCACAGGACCTGATATTTTAATTCTTTCAGAGTTCTTTCGTTCTCTCAATATCCTCTGCTCTCTCATCTCCCCTCTGTGCCTCCCTGGGTCTCTAAGCCTCCTGGAGCTGCTCTGTGGGTGTGCAGATGCCTGCAGCCACTGCCATCTCAAATTGATGTCTACTGTAAATTCTTGAAGAACATTTTGATGTAATCCCTGTTTTTTCAATTGAAATTGAAGTTACGTCATATCTACAACCTCATCAGCTGTATAATAGGATTAAAAGCCTTCACCCCTATGACCGTAGTGGTCATTAAGTTAGCAATGCATATATGAACAAAAACTAACATTAATTACTGGAGAAGAGGAGGTTTTGTTTTCATAAGTTCTTTTATTCTTGCTTACAGGCAAATTTTTAAAATCCTGTCTCAGACACCAACAGAGCTCACCGGGACTTTTCACTCCCATGGCCCCTAATGGGGTAAGTCTCATTCCTTTTGAAAACAATGTTCTTTGACATGCAATCATATATAGAAATTTAAAGAAATGGAATCATTTTTTAAATTAGTTGTTATTTAACTTAAAATCTATGTTATTATACATATGAATGCCAGGTGCCTCTTCCTCCCTTCTATCCATTCCCCTACCTCCCCCTTTAGTAGCATAGTAAGGAGATCCAAAACTGGGTAGGTCACTAAATTTATTGAGCTGTATGACTGCATGTGGTATTTAATTTACTCTAATTCCTTTAGTAAGAGCTTTGTCACACACTTACACATCACACACACACACACACACACACACACACACACACACACACTGTTTATGTGTGAATGTCAGACAGTAGACTGACAGAATGTCAGGATATTAGGAGGTGGCTTCTGATGTTCCTCTATCTTGCCTTTTCTGTTGTAGAACAAGAGCACCATGGAAAAATACCAAGACATAGCTCTTCTGCCAAAAGAGCGGTTCAGATTTTTAATTTCCATAGGAATGAATGTGGAAGTCAGCGACAAAGTACCCATGGAAATGTATATAAAAATGAGTGATGACCTCCTAGAGATGGCGGCAGATCTACACACGAAAGAACTTAAGGAGGAAGCATTTGTGTTATACCACAAATTTTTAATGTGAGAGCCTGCACTTTCCATCTCCTTTCCTGTGACAAATCCCTCACTAATCCTGTCTTCATCTTCATGCTTCTCCCCTCTGCTGGCTTTGAGAACTTGAGAAAGACATGTTTCAGTCAAATTTATGGCAGTTCACACAAATGTTTTTCCTTGCTATTCAAAGACACAAGAACCACAATAAGGGAAATCATGATAGTTCATGAGCATGTTTCCACATGGCCCTCATTTTAGATGAAAGTTGGCAGTTTATGTGGTTGTGTGGGCATTGGTGAGTGTGTCAACTGCTCTATCTCTGGCCAGGCATCCAGTCACAGACTTATTCCTATGTATGGCAGAGCCCAGATTGCTCTTCTCTTAATCCTGTAGCATATTGTTTAGTTGAGAAAGATGTTAGCATATCCAGTAGCTAGGGGGACCAAAGGACTGTGTCCTCCCTGGGGTCAAAGGGGCTTAGCATACTTTCTGTGTTGTTCACCATCCTTGGGTAGGCAGAATCAATGCAGGATGGCAGAGCTGTCACCAGATATTTACATGTATCCTAAGTGACATGAATGCTCTGTGTTTGAGGAAGGGAAAGATGGCAAAGGTCTCACCAGTCCTGCCTAGCCCTGTGTTTGGTGAAAGAGAACCTGAGGACATGAATGCAGGTGACTGTAAGGAGCCCAGGCTCTAGGGAAGAGCTCTGTGGGCCTGAATCTATTGATCTTCAGAAGACTGTTTGTGCTGAGTAGGCATATCTTCATCATGTTCCACAGAGGAAAAGAAAGGTCAGACTTAGACATGAACACAGATACCACATTTTATAATTCTCAGATTGTGCAACTTGTAGAACAAGACTTCTTTTTGTTTTCCACTTTTGGTATTCTGAAACGTGAATGTAATCTCTTGAGATTACAGGAAATATCCTTCTCATTTCCTCAACCTTCCTAAGATAAATAACTTTGTTACTAGAGTGCCTATGTGTTCACTGCCCCCACCCCCAATATCAGTTTGTCACAGTCAGTTTTCAATCCCACCCTGCACTCAAGAAACTTTCTTGGGTCCTGGACTGACAGGAGTGTTGAAGCAGGCTGGCAGTCTTTGAGGGTGCCTCCTCTCAATAGGATCCACTGCACAGCTCCTTGCAGCTCTGTGTTCTCCCAGTGTTTCCTGTCATTACCTAATGCTCCCTGGGGGAGGTTGTGCCCTGCTCAGAAACAATACTCTGTGCTTCTCTATGAGCACACACCCTTCTCCTTTGGTAGTGGAAGGATGAGACCCCACTCTGTTTTTTTCTTTTGAAGTTCAGGAGGAGGATGGTCTGTTTCTTGATATTCTGTGAGTTCATTAACTCTCCCTGCTGTCTCCTGAGTGCTGGGATGACAAGCACACACAATATCAGCTTAGCTCTACTTCTTGATAGCAGATATTTGAGGAATGAACTAGTCGATAGAAGAATTAGGATCTTTCTTTTTCCAGGCACTGGGATGGATATGGATGTAACATGTCAGGGTGAAACTCTTCTCACTCCAGCAACTTCTGAAACCATGCCTAGAGAGACCAAATTTTTTCAGGGTCTCATTTAGAAATTTGGACCTTTTCTGCTCACATATTTATTCTGCTTTATTGCTTTAGACTCTTCGTGGAGAAACTGAGAAATTTCCCAGAATACTGGAACTCCCTTTCCAAGGGAACACGATCCAAAATCAACAAGGTGGTTCTTCTTTGTGTATGTGGTAGACCTAAATATCCAGAGTCACAGGGAGCTACATAGAGAAAAGTCACAGATCCTGTCCCTGGGTAAACAGGACATCTCTCTGCATCACAATACAGAAGAAAGGGATGGTAGCATATTGGGGTCAAGTCATCAATAAGATTCTGACATCTCATGGAACTAGATTGTATCCCCAGTGCAGGAAGGGACTTTTAGAGCCTATTCTCCATGGAATGATACTTCTTTAACATGGAGACACGGGGTGGTGGGGAGCCTAAACCCTATCACAATTGATTTAACAGTCTTTGATGATTCCTCATGGAAGGCCTCACCCTCTCTGGGGAGTGGAAGGGGGATGGGATGGGAAGGGGTCTGTGTGGGGAATGGGATGATAGGAGTGAGATGGAACTGGAATAGATATATAAAATAAGAAAAAATATTAAATTTAAAAAAAAGTTTCATAAGTCCCTTCCCATTTGTTTTCTTCCCCCTTTGCTGACATTAGATCAGGTCTAATTCTCCCTTTCTGTTTTGTGTTGCAGACAATACATAGGGTCTTTGACATAGTTGAGGCCCTGAAGAGACAACTCCTGAAGCAATATAGCGAGGAGTATTCAGAATACCTGGCAGATAAGGTCAGTGTGTGAGCATGAAGACAGGATGTTTTTGTATCACTTAATCAGCCTGTGACCTGGGACTGTGTTTTACTGTCAGCGGAGGTTGTGATCCAAGGAATAGGGTCTACACACACTTGCAAACATATGCACTCATACCTATAGAGGACAACACACACATGCACGTACCCATGTACCTATTTACACACCCATATATTCATGCATATTCATTGTCACAGATACATACACCCCAAGTGTATTATGGTTCTGAGAACATGGAGGCCAAATTGTCCCTTAAGAAAGCCTTACAGTAACTGAGTAAAGGGGTGTTGGTTGTTCTTCATAGTACCAGGGTGATGGAGGGGAGCATAGATGCTGTGGTGATTTGTTATACCTGAACACAACTTCCTTTGTTCATCTCTTTATTGGCAGGTCTTTTTGTTCTGACTTTTGAAATATTAGACTAATCCCATTTTTCTTCCTATAGAAAAAAAGAGAAGAAGAAGAGGCTGAAAATAAGGCCTTTTGGCATGAAGTAAGAGATACCATCAAACACTCTGCACACTTTTCCAAATGGAGTGCTCTTGTAGACAGGCTGGTGGATGGAGTCGAGAAAGACTGGAGCGGGGAGGTGGTTCCCAGCCTGGCATTGGCACTTAAAAGTGCTAAAGTGTCCTCTGAAGAAAGCACTGTTATTACAATGTCAGTGCCATGCAGTCCACAAGAATCCATGAAAGATATCACAAGGGGCCCATCATCAGACACACAGGGTGGAGAGTTGAAGATGGTGGAAAGCCCAGGTAAGTCACCACATGTTCATGACTTTAAAGACTTATGTTTAAATGGAGCCTATTGCACCCGGATCAGCCACACACATTTGCGAGTGCACCTCACCAGTCTAGTAACGCTGCACTTTTTAAGAGGTGTCTGAAGTTGGGAGCACTGAGCAGCACAGAGAAAGCATCATGCCCCTTGCAATGTTCCTAGTCTTTGTCTTGCCTGGATCCTCTTTGCTGTGGTAAAAGAACCTCGAGTGACCAGTGTTGTCTCTTTCCTTCCAGCCACTCTGACTTCCTGTAAAAGAAGCCTTTAACTTAGTTTAAGCCAGATCAGTTTCTTCCAATCAGATCCCCACCTCTTCAGAGCTCTGTAGAGAATAGAGGAAGCACTTTTAATAAATACTGATATTGCTCATCGTGAGGACTGTGCTGTGCATTAGTATTCCTAAAAGACAATTGTGTTGCATGAAATTACATTTTCAGCATTAGGTAGACCTCTGTAGGAAATCTTCAAATATGTCACGAAGGTAATGACACTGATTGAAGTGCTAGCTGTGACAGCCTCAGAACCTGGGGAGGAATCTCCAGAAAGCACCTGACAATTGGGTATGGGTGGCCAACTGTATATTCAAAGTTGTCTTCAGGTGACATGGGACAGAGAAACAGAGAAGACCTTGTTTCTCACAGCACAGCTAGCTGGGAAGACACAGACCACAGATAGATTCTGTTGGACTAACAGTGCCAGGGAAGGCCTGAACCACAGTCAGTCTGCTTGCATCTACAGATGTGCTCAAATATCTGCGAATCATTACCCACACATGAACATGCACATTCTGAAAAATGCACAGATATCATTGACATGTGCAAACACATGGTTCACATAAGACTGAATTCAAAGGGGAAATCATGAATACTGAAGTAAAAAAAAGTTCTCAAATATGTCACCTAATTACTTTATTACTTTTATTTTTTATTTGTATTATTGGCTTTCCAGCCTAAATAGGCCTCAGTTGAAATCCTGGACTCTCACCGAGGAAATGCTTAAAATCCAAATATGCCACTATTGGACTGGATTTTTACAAGTTTCTAAATTATTGGTTGCTTCTTGTCTGGGCTGGCATGAGTCAAATCTCTACTTGAATGCCAACCTCAAGCGAATTACAATTCCCTTTTTAATTATGAATTGGTGAGAGTCAGACTTTCCCAGCTGTGGGCCTGTGTATTCAATAACCCACATATTTACAGATGAGAATAGAGGGTCAGTCTTACAGATCCTTAAGCCTGTGCATGTAGCAGTCTACACATCTGCATAATATAACATGGGAGCAGAAGTAAGCTATGCTGTTCCTTTTGGAATGTAGAAACAACCAGGAAAGAATGAGTGGTCTCAGCTGAGTTGCGAAACCTGTCCCAGACACTTTGCTGAGTTTAGTGCACCATCTTCACTCAACCCTGGAGTCTAGAATGCAACATTTCTTGGTTGTGTGTGCACATGATGTTCTAGGTTCTCAAAGGTCTCCCCCATCGCTACAACATGCCCTATTTGGGACTGTCAATGGTGCTATGACCTTGAGAAAGACTGTGTATGTTTCCATGTAATTTCAAACTCTTAAAATTTGACTGTGTTTCTGGTCAACACGACATAACATGCCCTCTAAAAGCTTTCTTCAAAGTCAAGATATAGAATGATAGTAGGTAGGGTTAGTCTATGTCAGAAAGGCATAGGAGAAGAATGTCACTCTTATAAGACTCAGTCTCAAGTCAAATGAGGACTCAGGGAAATGTACCTCCAGACCTGAGAGTGCAGAGGCCACCAGACCTGAAGAGCTGAACCATGGACAAAGAAGACATGTCTGTTTGAGGGGAGTCATGTTGGAAGTGTACCATTTTTTCTGTGTGTTTGTCCTTTTGAGCTTCCAAAGGGGTACATGTTACCCTCGTGAGTTTAGAGGGGACTTTGACCACGGAGTCTGTGAACCCACAAAAAACCTTATTACAGGCAACTCTCAGTCACACCTAGAAATAGGTTCGTCCATCCACTCTAGCCAACATTGAATTCCATGCTCACATTGAACTCTGGCCAGAGCTTTGAGAAGAAACTCCTTGCCTGCTTTGTTCTTCTATTATATGTAGAGGGCTCCTGGAGAGATACCCCAATATCTTTGTGATTTTCCTCCAGGCCACCATGCTGAGCTCTGCTCAGGGACACCAGGTCCTGTAACCTCAGACTTGTCTCTCTTTTCCATTGCAGTTCAGAACTCCAAAGGCCTCCGAACTGTGGTCATTCCAAAGGACCTTTGTGATAAGTTTCTGCGTTGTGCATGGAAGAACACCAGGAAAGGCATAGAGACATGCGGTGTATTATGTGGTACCATGGTAAATATATGAACACTCCTTCCTGATCTGAGGCTGTTTCTTTTTCCCCTTCGGCTGCCCATGACTCCCAGAGAATATATCTTGGGGCTGTATCCATACATATCCCTCAACAGAAGGAACCATGTGTGAAATGACATTAGCTAACTTGAATTTTATGACTTTGTATTAGGTTGCTTTTCAGAGGTCCTTGACTTGAACATTTTCATTCAGTGGCATAGTTAGAAATTTTCATTCTACTCAGGGCTGGTGCCTGTAATCCCAGTCACTGGCAAACTGAGATGGAGGCCACCTAAAAGTTCAACTCGGCTCACAAACAGAATGAGACACTGAAGTAAAAGCAGCTTGACTTGGAGACAGGAATGTGAGAATGAGGAGTGGAGACAGCACCTTGGCTAATTATAAAAGGGAACACTCAAAACTTTCTGTGGCCTGGTGATTGCCTACTCTGTGGTAATGCATAGAATAGAAATTAAACACCTCAGGACCTGTGAGCAGACTTAATGCCAGCTGCAGACAAATCCCTTGATCTAGGTTGTGCGATGGGAGACATCTCATGCTCACCTTATCATGTCTGCATTTATATGGAATCCCAGCAAAGTATAGGAGCAGTCAAGTTTGGGAATCATTTGGGTGAGGGAGAATGATGAGGGTCATCCACTGGGGTGAGGGCTTCACTTATTTATGGGAAGTGGGATTGGCAGTAACTGTAACTAGTTGTTTCCTTGTGGCAGGTCAAAGAAGAATACCATGTGACCCATGTAATTATTCCTGTGCAGACAGCAGGCCCTGATTATTGTTATGCCCAGAAGGAGGAAGAAATATTTTTCAAGCAAGAGGAACTGGGCCTTCTGACCTTAGGTTGGATCCATGTAAGCAAATTGATCTCACTGATGGCGAGCTGCTCTTCCAAGTGCACAGCCCAGATCTGTGTTTTCATAGCCAACACATTGCAGTTCTTTAGTCTCTTTGCACATACACTTACAAGTGTTCTAGTGTTTAGTCAAAGGCACATTCCTTTGTGAATTTCAGCTTTACTAATTTACATCTTAATCAGTGTAGTTTTTCAATGTTCCACATCCTTGTGAGTGGGTTGTGCATTTTTGCCTCCCTAGGAGGTAGGAAAACATGGTGTAGGCACCATCTACCTAAGAGCTACATGGAAGTACTTCACTGAGTCAAGAGAGATCACTCTCATGATTTGATTTTGCCTTTATGAAGACGTACTTGTTTTGTGTACACCCAAGGAGCTTCTTCATGCAAAGTTGAATCCACATTTGCTTATTTATATACAATGTCAGATGGAATTATGTTCTGTGAAGCTCCAGGAAGGCAGGAGATAATCCCCTGGAGGCTTTTATTTGCAGAGATTCAGAATACCTGATAATGGTGAGTGTGACAGCAGGAGAAGTGACTTTCTGACAGCTAACAAGACCTAATGGGGACTGCTTCAACACATTGGGGGATTCTAGATCAAAAGGCTTCAGGAGAACTGCTCATGTGGTTCCCAGAAGCCACAGAAGCGGGACAGTAAGAGAGAGAATTCAGAATGTGACCCAGGGGCCATCTCCATCTGCAAGGGCATTCAGTTCTCATGCTGGAGATGGAGTTCATTGAGGAGTTTGGCCTTTGAGCTTTAAGCAGGCCATGGTACCAGAGACGGCAAGGTTTAACTAATCCACAGATAACTGAGTATACCGTCAGAATACTGGAATCCTATCATTCTGGAGGTAAGACTTCTGGATGATGACTTTGGCACCAAAATGTAATAAACAGAAAGGAAGAGGCTTGAAAAAAAATGTGCTGAATTCATGTCTATGGGGGAGTCTCACAGGACTGTCATGTTGTGTCATCATCTAGTAGATCTTAGAGGATAGAAGAGTCATGAGTCCACTCTATGCAGAACTGGTTAAGAGAGTCTTCAAATGTACATGAAGGGGGGATTGGCAAGATCAAGTTTTTTATTTTGTTGATTTTATCAGTTTTTACTTCCTTTCCTTTTACAAATGTATATTTTAAAATATAGCTAACTTGTAAGTATGTATCTTTGTGAATAATACACTTAGAGAAGGAAACAGGAACCATCCAAGAGCCGGGTCCAGCTTTACAACTTCCTTCCTGTGAGATTGATCAACTTATTCTTCTAATCATCTCTCTCTCTCTCATTTCATTAGAATTCATATACTAAGTTTGCCTTCCTTCATGATATCAGTATTTCAGTACTGCTTGTGTCTTGAAATGTAGAGGTTAGATATTTGGTTTTTACATCTGGCTTGCTTGTCTTAACATCTGCAATGTTCACCCCTTTGTGGCATGCAGTTGCCTGAGGTGTGCTTGAACCTGGTTGGCAATGGAGGAAGGGAGGGAAGCGGCATAAGTTAATGCAACATTACTAGGTACAGTACCCCAAAATAAGACCATATGTGGCTTCTCTTCACATAGGAAGATATCCCACAGCTCTTTATGGCAGGATGGAAGGCAGGGAACTGAAGATCCACAGAGATTCTTGAACTGAAGTTTTAAATAGTTTGCGAACTCTTGGTTAAGACAGAATAGAATGTACTGATGACAGCAGGGAAGGAGATGTAGATTAGAAGCTGAAGCACAAACCTTGGAATGGTTACTCTTAAGGCATCAGGTATAATTAGGCATGGATGAATACAAGTGTAGGTCTAGTGAGGGAACAGCTAAGAGTAACTGTTTAAAGCTCAGCTTCATTTAACCTTGTAGATGAGGTGGCCAAAAGATATCATTTCCTCGTCCTCTCCACGTAGCAGACAAGAGATGTTTGCAGCTTGATTTCAGGTGTCATTGTGGGAGACAGTGGTTGGAACTCCTTGGGACCTGCTGTGTTGGGTATGTCATGGGGCTTACTGGGATTTCTTGAATTCTTTTGTCTCCATAGACCCATCCAACCCAGACAGCCTTTTTGTCGAGTGTGGATGCACACACACATTTTTGTTATCAGAAGATGCTTCCAGAATCAATTGCAGTGGTGTGCGCACCCAAATATAAACAGTGAGTATGTAGAATTTAAGCCTGGGCAGTACAAGAACAAAATCCTCTATGGCTCAGAACACGGCAAAAACATAGTAATATCCAGAGGTTCTTAACCGAGTGCTATTAAAGCCGCCATTTAAGGTGCACATTCTATCTAACAGCAGCTGCTGTTAACAGATGTGCTGACACCACTGTTGGTTTTCTAAGACAAAGCACCAAGAAGTGACCTCAAGAGTCAGAGGTTGAAGATATTCCACACCAAAAACTGCCAAAGAGGGTCATTGTCAATGCCACATTAGTCTGCATTCCTCAGCAGAGCTAGTGTTGGGAAAGCAGTGTATCATCCTGCAAAGTATTTTTGTACTCTGGATAATGTCTCACAGGAATTAGTGGTCTCAGGTATAAGCACAATCCTACTTATTGCTCACAATGATTGCCCTGAACAGACCTATTTTTTTTTTTGGCTTGATTCTTCTTTGTGCTTAATTCTACTGTTGAGTATTTTATTTCTTTAAGTCAAACTACAAGAAAAGGACCATGAGAGATTAAAGTCACAGAGAGAGATACACATAATGAGTAGAAAAAGGAGAGGAATGAGAAGGAGAGTAAAGAGAGGAAGATAAGGGAGGGAGGGCAATTAGAACTATGACAAAGAAGACAAGATCTAACAGAACTTCAAAGATAGAGTTGACTAGGAATAGAAGGAAGACATACACATCATCTGTGCGAGAGGAAGAATTGTGCAGATCAGAGCAGAGACAGCAGGAGAGCAGGCGAACAAGTGTAGGTGTGAAAGAGAAAGAAGAGAGGACATAGATAGGAGAGGAGAGAGAGGGAGGAAAGAAAGGGGAAGGGGGAGAGAAGAAGAGAGAAAGAGGGAGAGGAGAGAGAGACGAATGAGTGTTGTGGGGATTTCTGTTTGACTGTGAGTCTGCCTTTCTCTTTTCAGAACAGGAATTTTCACACTGACAACTTTTGGATTAAAAGAAATATCAAGCTGCCCCAGGAGGGGATTCCATCCCCATAATCAGGACTCAGCTCTTTTCTGTGTACGTATCTGTGTACAGGAGAACAAACATAATAACATTGTGATAATACCAAACCCTGTCCCATAAAATTTATAAGAGCCAGGGAAGCAACCACAGAGATTCAAGGAAGCTTGAAATCCTGGAATCAGAATGCTAAGTCTCAGAGGTAGAACGTTCTGTGTGTGATTATATGTATCATAATTAATATCTATATGCATTTGTAGAGACTTTTCATCACACTCTGATCCTGAAGGGAAAATAAGACTTGTACACATTTCAGCTCTACTTTTTAAAAGATATATACACTTTTATATTTCATTATATTTATTCCTGTACTTTCATTGTGTAGCCTTTTAAAAACAGACCCTGTTTTTATTTTAATTCGTTTTCTCTGTGGATTTGCACATGGGAGTTTAGAGCCTGTGTGGTAGAAGATGTTTGCAGATGCCCTAGAAATGGAGCAAGGCAGTAAGCACTTCCTCCTTCCCTGCAAGAATAGTGGGTGTTGTTAAATCCAGCACTATTCTCCAAGCCCCACTTTGTAACTCATAGTTCAAACCAGGGTGATCAGTTTTTTGTAGCCAAAAACTTTCTACCAGAACTGTTCAAAATTACCTAGCTTCATTTTGGAGTACACCAATGTTGTTTTTGAGATATTAAAAGATATTGCTGATTTAAAAAATGAATTATCTAGAACATGAGTTCCCAATTTGCCAATTTTAATGACCCCTTTCATTGCAAAACACACCCATAACATAAGCTCCTGGGCACCTGCAGTAGGAGGTCATCAATTTGAGGCCAGTTGATGTTACATAATAAGACTTTCAGACTGATGATTACCTATCATGTTGTAGACCCAGAGTGACCATCCCCTCAGTGTCATTAAGGTCACCAATACAATCTGATTGATGTAATGACTCCCCTCGAGTGAATTGGGTCACCTTTGCCATCTGATGGACATTATGACTCCAATGGAGCACTGAACGTACGCATCTCTAACAACAACCACAACAACAACAACAACAAAACAACAACAACAACAACAAAATCTATTTGCTATGTGACTCTGGAAAATAGGTGGCAAAGATCCTGAGATACATGGGGATGTACTCACTCTATTCATGAGGCATGAGGTGATCTAGGTGGGAGTGTTGGGGGCCAGAACTTTTGACATTACTTCTAAGGACATCAAGATTTCACCTCTTGGCTGAGAACTGTCTGGCTGCAATGAACTTCTTCAATCAAAACTTACTGCTCAGGATGTGGCTCAGTTGTTTGAGTGTTCTAATTTTAAGCATTTGGATCTGAACTCGTTTCCCAGCACTGATGAAAACAGCTGTGCTTATGATTGCCTATAATCCAGCACTGGGGAGCTCGAAGCAGTAGAATATTGTCAGGACCCCCCCCCCGGCTTACCTAGGCTATGTGTGCTAGCCTATGTCACACAAGGATCTCTTTTGGTACAAATAAAATGTACAACTTGTTTCAAACTGATTTCCAATCCCTAACAATATTTCCCTTTTTCCAATTGCAGGACTGCAGTCATGTCACCATCCAAAACAGCAGGGTGACAATCACGGATTTGCGATGAGTAAATCCCACTGACCCACCTCAGTGGGAGCCTGTGTGTGTGTGTGTGTGTGTGTGTGTGTGTGTGTGTTTGTGTGTATGAGTATGTGTTTAGTGCATTTGTGTGTGTGTGTGTGTGTGTGTGTGTGTGTGTGTGTATTTTGTGTATATGTGACTGAATGTGTGGTGGTGTGTATCTGTGTATGTATATTAACCTGTGCTATGTATGTTACATCAGTGTTAAGGATGTCAATGGTATGGTAGGTATTTATGGCACACTGTGTTCATTCACAGAGCCCAGATGAACTTAGTTTTACATTTCTATTTTAGCAATTAGGAAAAGCTTCGATAAAGCACAGAAGATTCTCTCACATGAAGTCAAGCCCTCTTGCGGACAAACCCTGAGTCTAGATGTGAGATCATAGAAATTTCTTTCATTTCAAGGTGAGGTGGCTATATTTCTGACTCGTCAGTAATATCTTTCTTTAATAATGCACAAAATGACAAATGCGATACAGCAATATGGAGAAAGCCATCAGCTCAATCATGAGCATTGCAAAGGAAACGTAATCTACAATGTGTTTTAATTTATGACATTTGATATATTCATGGCTGCATTTTGAGGTGAAAGATCATAACTCTTTTGAATAAGGAGAGAAAAATTGATCAAAGATTGCATTCTACTAGAATTACAATTCTAAATTGTGAATGTAATTTTCTGTTTTTGTTTCAGCGTCTTGTATTTGTAATGAGACCCGATGCTAGAAACCCTCTGACTAACAACATTCCCTGACTAAAACAGACTGTATGTAATATTTAACATAAAAGAGGTATGTGTATAAATTGAGAACGAAAAGTACAAAATGCAAGTTTTTAAAAATCATTTGATATTAGGAATCATTTACAGATTATATACACTGTAAAAATGAATAAGACAAGGTTTACATATTTTATGTCAACAAAGTATAATAGTACATCTAAGAACATAATGGGATTTCAAATTTAATAAAGATTGCTTTTATTGCATTTTAGAACCACAATGTTAGAAAGATTTGAACATGACTGGTGGCCCCTCTTTTCCGAGTACCACAGGGAAACCTTTTCAAGACGACAAGCTTCCTGGTAAACATTTTATTCCTACATCCATCCTTACCTTCAAATGTCCCTCATAGCGAAGCAAAATTTATTCCCATTACCCAGATATACAATCTTCTGAACCAATTTTGATTTTCTGTGCAAATATTCAGCCATACATCATTTCTCTACATGAAATCTTATAGTAAATCTATAGTTAGGTTATTCATATTTAGTAATTATACCCTCAGATGACATCTTAATAGTTTTCATTTGAATTAGTCATATGGTCTATGAAAAATTTAGTGAATTCTGTTTTCTTTTTATATTTATATATTAGAAAGAGCTTTCTAAATCTACAGCTGTCACATACCAGTTGTCTTCCCATCCATCGTATTTACAAATTGTTCTATTTGTCTGGCTTGCATTATGCATATAAAACTGTTTACATTTTGTTTTCCTTCCATTTGAATTGAAATTATCCTATTATTGGGGAATGATATAACAATTAAGGTTCCATAACTTACTGAGTTTAAGGTGTATTTCTTCTTCCAAAACAATTTGTATCATTGAAGATCATTCAATTAGCATTAGTAAATTATTAAATTACTAAGGGAATAACAGTACTTAGTGAATGTACAATTTCTTCTATTGAGAAGATAATTGTCAAGATAATTTGGTCCAACTCTAAACTGTTGCTTGTTTGAATTTTTATGCATGTGTAGGTGGGAAAGACTGATTGCATATCCAGTACCGAGGAGACCAGGTAATGGAGAAAGCAAAAGTGTTAGTTGTTGATAATGGCAGTTGACAAAGCTTGTAATTTACTAAGTGGTATTTGTAGATGTCAGACAATATAAATTAGTAGGAACAAATTAATTACAAATTAACTAATAGGCATAAGTGAAGAAAGACACTTTCACGATTGCTGTGCAACTGAGCTCACGCTCAGAATTAGTCACTACAAGTTCAACAAATTTAGTTATCCTCTGTGCAGCTGTGTCTTCATATGTAAGGATGGAATAACATCTGGGTGAGTAGGTGTTATAGCAGAAGAAAATATATCATATAATTTACTATAGTCAGTCTCTAATATTTGCAAGGCACATGTCTTCATACATTTTTGTCTTCTGTGCTCATTGTTTCACGGTTCTGCACTTATGTGTAGACAAAAACATTATAGCATTCCTTGTGAGATACTGTGAGCAGAAAGCAGATGTCCTCTGGACTGAGCAATGGATGTGGGACACATGATGAACTTCAGAATGTGTCTCCATGAGATCTGTGCATGCTCATTCTCTCTGCAAACTGGAGCACTCTCAACTTTACATTAGTTCAAGTAATGTTCTGATAATCTACTTTTCCAAATTTTTACTGCGTAAGTAATAATACTCACCCAATTTGTAGTATAATAAGCATTCAACTCATGAACCAATCACTTTTATGCTACAATGATGATGTTTGTCTTATTTAATTCTTTACAGAACAAGATTTGTAGGATGAGTGCCTATTGAATGTGACTTTCTCTAGAAGCTGGCATTGTGGGCCCACAGATCAGTACACATAAAATAGATCATTCTGGAAAGTTTCTTACTTAGGCCACGTACCTATATCTCAAGTGCTTATTAGGACAGATTGCATAGTTCAATCTTGAATTCATGTTTTCCTTCTCTCATTTGTAACCATGTGAACCTCCTATACATAATTTATTTTCATAAAAAATAATAATTATCAAGAGTGACTTCTATGGTAATTTGAAGCTTCTGGATTCTTTATCAGTCAAATTATGCTAATTCACTTCACCTCTGAATATATAGGTATCATTTTAGAAATGTAAGTTTTGGGACTTGCATTATTTGTTGATGTTTTCCCTGATGGTATTTTAGCTTTGCCAAATTATGTTTCTAATATATTTCCTTGGAATCTTATTTGTATCGTATTTTGTAAATAGGTCATTCACTGTGATCTTCTCAGCCTATATCATACTGTGCATCGTGTAGGATAAAAGTCATAGAGGTTCATGTGACTCAGTGGGAGGAGTGAGGAGTACTTACCCAATATTTGTAAGAATCTATATTTAGTAGAAAATTTGTTCAGAAAAAATGTCAAATTATTAGAAATACCTGTGGTGTTCTTCTCTGTAGAAAGATTTGTAATGGTTTAGGTGATTTATAGTCTAACCATGAAAGCCAGATTTGCATCAGAATTCTGATGTGTTTATTTCCCCCTCTTGATTTATGTGGCATTACAAATATCTATGATTATGCCACCAGTAAATTTTTCATAACTATTTTTGTTTCCACAGAAAATGAAAAGATGTGGATTCCTTCCAGACTAATGTGGTTTGATCACGCCAGACCGCCTGAAACAGAGTACAAGCTGATCCTACATTCAAAACAGCTGGACAAAACAGCCCTACAGACTACAGCCAGGATATCTGAATCTTCTTGGAATCCCCCAAGACAGCGCCCCTTACCAGCAGGAAGTAGTTTGGAAAGAACGACGCCCAAATTCCCAAATATTTGTATAAATGTTTGTTTTCATTTAATTGGACTTTGTTATATAAAATTAAATTAAAAAAAAAGAAAAAATATTTCAAAATAACTATATTTTTTACAAAAAAATAACTTTTTCTTGCCGAGTCAAAAACCACTTTCTAGTAGTTGTACCTAGACATCTGAGACAAGGAAGTGTTAAGTGCTACATAAGGTGTATAGACGAAACAGCGCTTCTATTCAATTCAATCATTGTGTGTTTGTTCTAAAGTGACCTTTAGGATAAATACATCAATTTTTCATCAAATCACTCTCCTGAACACTGAAAGTATGTTTGACAGTGTCCTCAAATGCTGCCAAGAACAAGCAGTCATGTATTTCATGATTCAATAGGATTTATTTCTCCCTTCCAGGCCCACCTTTGACAACTTGACTTTGGTTCTGCACAGTTTAAAGGAAAGTAAGTGTGATACTTATTTTTCCCACTGTTGTCACAAACCCCATGTTCTAAGCAGCTGGAGAGGAAGAGAAATTCATTTGGATCACAATATACAGATAATACAAAAGGAAACCAGTGAGTGGTGATTGACGTACAAGCCAATTCCTGACAAAAATGCCAAAATTTAGTGCTGGGAGAGCTCCAGTGCTCACTTCCACATTGGCACCTTCCGTGACACCATGGAGCCTCTTCAGTCTCTGTCAAACAGGCTCCTTGGCATTAGCTCCATGGCTGAGGGAAGGGCGGCAAAGTGGCCTCCTCTGTGAGGGTGCAGTCTGTTTCTAGTGGACACTACAGTTGCTGTCTCCCCCTGGCTGCAGCAGTCTTTTTCCTGGTCAGGATAAATGAATATAGGAGGCAAGCTGTCATGGGGAGGTTTCTGGGGTGAGTGGGGACTAGGGAGGCTGAAATGAGCCTGAAATAGTGGAGGTAATGGCTGTAGGGAGGTTTAAGGAGGTTTTTTTTTTTTGTTTGTTTGTTTGTTTTAGTTTTTCATGACAGGGTTTTTCTCTTTGACAGCGCTACCTGACCTGAAACTCACTCTGTAGTCCTGGTGGACTTTTACTCAAAGATCTGCCTGCCTCTGCCTGCTGTGTGATCATATTAAACAAATTTGCCACAACCCTCCCTTACTTATTTTTAAGCAATGGCCTGATATGGCCCTGGCTGTCCTATAATTCATTCATAATATTTCTAGTCACATTGTGTATGTAAAGATAAAAGGATTTTACTTCTGTTTCAACTACTAAGCACTTTTATCACCTTGTGTAAGGATATCTGTCATGTGAGTAAAATCAAAGAGTAGCTTTTCCTGGCTATCGTCTCAGAACTTTTGTTTGTTTTTTTAATTACTGGCCCCTCTGAAGACAAAATCCCCTTGTTTAGCCCAGACACTTACTATATAGCCTAGGCTGAGCTCAGAAGTGTAATATTCCTGTCTCAGCTACTGGCACATTAGAATTTTACAGGCCTTTCTCACTGCATCCAAGTCAGAAAGCATCTTTGACACTGGCAATGTGACAAAAGATAAAAAGTGAGTTTCATGGCTGTAGAACTGGGACCCAAGGGCCCAGCCTATCCTGCTCAGGTAGCCTGGGATCTGTCAAGACACTGCCCTTAATTTCTGTTTTAACTTGGACAGTGGGTGAGGGAAAGCAGTGGATTACTAAATAGTGAGCACTATGCAACATTTTAAGCGAAAAGGAATTCTCAGAGGAACTTCACATCCTTGTTTAAGAAACATAGGCTTTGTAGATCTTTGGGTGATCAATGTGGCCATTTTGATCTTAAGCAGTAAGGCACATACGATTTCCAGTTTGAGGCCAGACTGATAACATCAGCATGGACACTAAATGTATTTTGATTACAAAAGCCTGCTACTAGTTTACCATCTACCAAATTGTTTTTGAGAAAGTGCCCATAATGTGTGAACTCAATAATGTACACCCTACCTCTTTTTTTGAGACAGAATCTCCCTATCTATGTAAGCCTGTCTACCTGGGGACTGGCTATATACATCAATTGGGTACAACCATACAAAGATCCACCTACCTCTATCTCATGAGTGCTGGTATTAAAACTTTTTAAAAGAATGCTTAACAAAAATTGTACGTATTTATGGCATTTATAATGACACGTTGAAATTTATATGTTATGAAATGGTAAAATCGGGCTAAGTAATCCATTAAAGTCATATAATTGTTTTTGTAATGACACATTTAAAATTTCAGTGATTCTTTCAAGTATATGATGTTACTATGTCATACATTAGATTATTATATGTAAACATTTGTTTGCCTTTAAAAAATGACTTGGACAATAGTAGCCTATGGGTGTATATCAGTGAATGAACACATATACATCCAGTCCCTGAGTTATATTTCAGAACTGTGGGGTGTCGGGTGTTGGGTAGACAACAGACAGCATGGGAGTCATTTCATGGGTTGTAGAATCAAGAGTAGCATGACATCTGTGGTTTCAGCCACACAGGCAAACATCCGGCTCTTTCAGGTTATTAGTATTTCTCTTTTTAAAAGAATTATTTTTACTTTATTGGTGGTTTTTCTTTCTGTTTTCTGAGTCCAGGTTTCTCCGCTCTCCTGGAACTCACTTTGTTGACTGGGCATAGTTGCACCTCACAGAGATCATCCTGCCTTTCCACATAGTCCTGGGAATATAGGTCTGTGCTACCATGCCTGGACTTACAGTGTTTTGAGTGCATGTAGGTATGTGCATTGTGTATGTATGTATAGCTGGTTTCTGAAGAGGTCAGAAAGGGGCACCAGATTCTTTGGAACTGGACTTAGGTAGATAGTTGTAAGCCATTATGTGTTCAATGTGTTATTGAATCTTGATTCTCAATAAGAATAGCAGGCTCTCTGAGCTGCTGAGCCATCTCTCCAGCCCAGTAATTAGGAATCCTTTAATGAACACTTTTCAAATACATAGCACAGCTTTGGTTAGCAGTCAGTGTATCCTGTGATTCTCAGATTACAGTAGGGTAGCAGGTTCCCCAGAGAGACATTACTTACTAAAATATTTGCTCTGTAGGAAGGAAGGAGGTGCCCCCACTTTATCATCTTCAGAAAACAGTGTATGAAGACAGATAACTATTAGAATTTTTGTGATTATTATTTATACTACCAAAGTACTTAGAATGGTATTTGACATGGATGGACTGAGCAAAGGAAGTACATGCTGATTTGTTTGGCAGATTAAATATATCATATTGGAGACAAAGAGTGCATACCTATAATCTTGGCACTTAGGTGGGCCAAGAGGACAAATACTTTGAAGCTATCCTAGCATACCCACTGAGAACCTGTCTGGAAAAGTAAATGAAAGGTGTGAAAATTTCTGATTTCTAGGCATCTCTTAGGAGAAGTACCACAAAGATGAGTACTTGTAATCTTTGTTTTTTAAAATGATTTTAATCATTGTGTGTGTGTGTGTGTGTGTGTGTGTGTGTGTGTGTGTGTGTGTACGTGCAAGTGCACGCATGCACTGTTTGTACTCGAAAGCATAGAGGCCAGAAGACCATTCCACTGGATTTTGTGTAAATGTAGTTTTGATCCACCAAATATGGGCACTGGGTGCTGTTAAAAAAAAAAAAAAAAAAAAAAAAAAAAAAAAAAAGCAGTAAGTGCTCTTAACCTCTGAGCCATCTCCTCAGCCCCGAGAATCTGTATTTTAAAGAATATTAAATATAGGATAAGGTCCCCTAACAAATTAGATAGGCACAATATTTAGAACAGTTACAGAAAGGCAAATAACACCAATTATACACAGAAAAGAATATACGAATACATTGAAAGATATTATAAGTGGGTCAGGAAATGTTTGTTGCTTCCTTAAAAATATCCATTCATAAAACTGACACCTTAATATTTTTCATCTTCATAGCAATGAGCAGTGATGTTTGCATCATGGATCTGCATGTAATTTTCTTCGCATGAATCTGTGAAATCTCTGTGAGAATTTCAGTTTCTGTGAAACTGTAGTGACTCCATTCACCTCCACCATACTACAATGATGACTTGAAGTAGGATTGGTGAGATGGCTCAGCAGGTAAAGGAGCTTGCTATTTAAATCTGACCACCTTAATATCTCTAAATTTCACCAAGACAGAAAAAGATGGATCCAGAGAGTTGTCCTTTGACTTCCGCAAATGTGCTGGGGCACATATATACCAGCACTCACACAGGTACTCAGTACAGTCAGTAATAGTATACTTCATTCATCATTTAAAAGTGTATTTTACATACTAACCACAGTTTCTCTTCCTTCTCATCTTTTCCCCTTCCCCCACCCTATTCATATATTATTCATCTACATTCAGATGTGGTAAGGCTTTCCATGGGAATCAAGAAAGCATGACACATCAAACTGAGGCAGGAACAAGCTCCTTCGCACTTCCTCAAGGCTAAACAAGGCATCCTACTATAGGGAATGGGTTCTAAAGAGCCAGCTAATGCACCGGGGACAGGTACAGTCTTGCTGCTAGGGGCCCCAAAAAAGATCAACCCAGATGCAGAGGGAATAGGGTGGTCCCAATCCGACTCCCTAGCAGTTCCTCCAGATTCCATGAGTTCCCACAAACTTTGATCCCCCTTGCTCATATATTCCCTATCCCTCTCTTGGAACCAGACTCCCAGTGCTTGGCTATGGTTCTCCATATCTGCTTCTATTAGGTTCCAGAGGAAGGCTTTACGATGACAATTTGAGTAGTCATGAACCTGAGTATAGGTGAAGGCCAGTTCAGGCACCCTCTCCTCTATAGTTACCAGTCTTAGCTTGGGTCAAACTTGTGGATTATGGGAACTGACTGTGGCACAAGTTTTCTCCCAAACCCATAATAGCCTCCCTATCAAGATATCTCTTTCAACACTTCCCCTCATCCCATCCCTAATGGCACCATCCTGATCCCTCATAGTCTCATTTTCATGTCTCTTCCCTTGTACTCCTCTACCCTTAGTTTACCCAGGAAGTCTCATATATTTTTCTCTTTCCAGAGAGCTCCATGTGTCAAGAGGCATCTATATTGTTTCATGTTCTGGCTATTACAAATAATTATGGTATGAACATATTTGAGCAAGTGTATTTTGGTCTGATTGAGCATCCTTTGGGTATATGCCCACTAGTTGTATCACTGTGTCTTCAGGTTGATTGATTCCCAATTTGTGAGAAAATGTCCATACTGATTTCCAAAGTAGCTGTACAAATTTGCCCTCCCACCAGCAGTGCAGTAGTGTTCCCCTTACTCAACATCCCCTCCAACATAGGCTGTCATAAGTATTTTTCTTTTTATCTTGTCCATTCTGACAGGTATAAGATGGTAACTCAGAGCCATTTTGATTTACAATTTCCTGATAGCTAAGGATGTTGACACTTCTTTAAGTGTACCTTGGCCATTCATGGTTCTTCTGTACAAAATTCTCTGTTCACAATCTACACCATTTGTACCATGATTATTTTGTATTTTGATGTCTAGCTTCTTGAGTTCTTTATGTAGTTTGGATATCAGTCTTCTGTCAGGTGTGATGCTGTTTAAGATCCTTTCCTTTCTGTAGGTGTTATTTTGTCTTACTGAGTGTGTTCTTTGCCTTATAGATGGTTGTCAGATTCAGGAGGTCCCACCAGTATGTCTCTGTAGGTAACACCTTGCTACATTTCTGCAGATTAGTTATGCTCGCTGTCTTGAAGTCTCAAGCTGTGGTTTCAAAGACTAAATAGCATTTTCATATAGGACCTCAAAAATAATCTTCAGTTATTAAATACATGGGTATTTGAAAATCAGCTCTCTACTGGGCTTACTTTTTCCTTCTGATTTTTTAATTTCATTTACTTTTATTTTCATGCACTGGTGTTTCTCCTGCATGTATAACTGTATGAGGATGTTGGTACCCTGGAAGTGGAGTGACAGGCAATTTTGAGCTGCCATGTGGGTGCAAAGATTTGAACCCAGACTGGTGCTCTTGAAGAACAGCATGTACTCTTCACTGCTGACCATCCCTCTACCCAATTACTTTTACAGTTGTCATGTGTCTCTGTGTGTTGGCATGTGTGTAGTGCTGCACATGGGTGAAGGTCTAACGATAGGGATAGGAATTGGTTTTGTTCATTCACTGTGTGTGTCCCTGGAACCGAAACCCTGTCATGAGTGTTGGCAGCAATCTTATTTACCCAGTGTCTTATTTAGTGTTTCTATTGGTGTGAAGAAACACTATGACCCAAAGCAACTTGTGCAGGCAAGGATTTATTTCTCATATATGCAGTGTCACTGTCCACTGAGGGAAGCCAAGGCAGGAACTCCAACTGGGAAGAACTCTTGAGGCTGGAGGTGACACAGAGGCCATGGAGGAGACATGCTTACGGATTTACCCCTCATTTCTTGTTCTTTCTGTTTTCTTCCAGAACCTAGATCAAAAAGCCCAGGAGTGGCATCAGCCACAATGGGATGGGCCCTCCCTTATCAGTAAATACTTAAGAAAATGTCCTGCATATTTTCCTACAACCTGACATTCTGGAGGCATTTTATTGACACCTCACTTTCCCCTGCTCTTATGTAACTTAACAAATGACAAGGTGACAGAAAATTAGCCAGTGCACCCCAGAACCATCTCGCTGCCATGACATCATATCTACAGCAAAGGGCGAAAATGTCTACTTTGACTCAAGGTCAGTATTCTGACGTAACTCATTGGATTGGGCATGGTGGAGTGCCTCAGCTCATGGCAGTGGAAGTGTGTGGCTGTGGCAGTTCATTTCATGGCTGACCAGGAAAAACCATCTGGCCAGAACAATGTCTGGGTTGTAACCTTCAAGGCCACTCGAAATTATTAACATGGCCAAGAAGGCTTGACTTCTTGCAGGTACCATAGCCTCCCAAATAGTACCATCAGATAGGAAACAAGTGCTCAAAGGCTGAGCCTATTTTCAGATTGCAGATTCATGTGTTCCATTAAGTGTAGGAGTTCATTTTTCTAATTACTTCTGGTGACAGTGGGAATTACTGTCTTTTCTACTGGAGTTTCCGCTTAAGAGAACTTTCTCCCACCAGCCTGGTCCCACAGCCGTGCCCCAAATAAGACACAAAGAGTATGTATTATATAGAAAGGTGTTGATCTGTTATTAGCCTTTCTTATTGGCTAGCTCTGTTTTAAATATTAACCCATTTCTATCAATCTAAGTATTTTCATGTGGTCTTATCCTACCGGAGAGAGGACCTGGAGTTGTACCCTGTTTGATCCTACATGTTGAAACTCCTACTACCTCTGCCTGAAAAATCCTTGTCTCCTAGTCTTGCCTTTGTTGCTTTCCTATTGGCCAGCAGTGTTTTATTCATTAAGCAATGACTTTGAATACTCTGCACGACAGCTCTGCTTAACAGATGATACCCAGCTTCATCCATGCCCTCAAAAATAAAAGACACAGATTATGAACTTTTTGCTGTGATTTTGCACTTGATTTAAATTCTGGCCTCAGAACAGAGTGGAGTGTTTTGATTGAGGAGAACATGGATACAGTGGCAGGAACATCTGTCAGGTTGGTTGGTTTAATTATTGTGTTTCTGTGTATGCATGTGTTGTCACCATGTCATGTATTTGGAGGTCAGAAGAGAACTTGTAATAGTTGCTTCTTTCCATGTCTCATTGAGTTTAGGATATTAAGCTCCGGTTCTCAGTCTTTGTGCCTAGTTCCCTGCCCAATCACTCATTGTGCTCTCTCCATTCTTTTACTTTAGCAATGTCACCAGAAGCCATTGGAGGAAAGACTCTGACATGAGACCTTATTTCCTTCACTTTATTTTGTTGTGCCCCACAATGTTGTGGATGGAAAGGTTTACCACTTGAGCAACAGATGTACTATTGAGATTGAGCTCTCCTGCAGCTCAATACTGGGCAGTCTACTGGGCAAACCATTCCTGCATTGAAGAAGTAGACACACTTGGAATAGAACTCACATGCTGGGTAACATGCATCGCTTTATTCAGGAGCGATGTACTAGGAATGTCCTTTAATATGGAAATGCAATCTACAATATAACAAGGAGTATAGAAGAACATATCCAAAAGCAATATAGATGAAAATGTACCACATTTAGTATTTGGAGTCATCAACAGTAGAGGCTTTTACACATATCATGCAAAGCTAAGGTTCATTTTTCAATTGCAATTCCGAAGACTTTAACCTTGTGTAAGTCACTTTTCAGGCTTTCCTGAACCCATGTTTTCTATAAAAGAGCTTCAGGAGATTTTTTTTCCTAGACTGTGTCTCATTATATAGTTCAGATTGTCCTGGAACTCACTATGTATAGACCAGAATAGACTTGAACTCAAAGAGATCCACCTGCCTCTACCTCCCAAGTTCTGGCATTAAAAGTGTGAACCACAATATGACGGTTTTTTTTTTTGAGTCAATTTTTAAAATTACCTGGAGTCTTTCTTTGAGTTGACCCTACTGAGTGAACTTGGTTTGGTTTTCTGTGATAGGCTCACATAAATTGAATCTCTTTGGCTTTGGTAGTCATTCCTGAGACACCAGAGGTGTTTCCAAGGGGTGTCATTATAGGCAGCATGGGCATGCACTCAGTTCTTACTTGCATCCCCATTTCTGAGAAGCTCAATTTCAGAGAAGTAGATGCTGGATGTAGGCCTCAGATTTCCTGTGCATCCTTTCTTGCTGGCTCATAATATTGGCAAGTTAGAGAGAGAATGGAGTAGAAGCAAAAACCAAAGATAGCCTGTGTTGCTTCTGTCCTGACACCTAGTTGCAATGAAGACAGCTAGCCCCCCCCCCACATCCTTCAGGTTCAGAAGTCCTGGAGCTACTTTAGTCTACCTCTGTTCGGGAAAGAGGCCTCAGCACAGCTACTTGTAGCAGTTTATAAGGGACATGCTTTATGAGAGGCAGGGATACTTTTAGATTCTCCTACATCCCCTGTCCTTTAATATGGAAATGCAATCTACAATATAACAAGGAATATAGAAGAACATATCCCAAAGCAATATAGATGAAAATGTACAGATACAGGAACCTTCATGCTAGACTAGGAGAAGACAGTACCATGAGAGGCAGGATACTGCAGGTTAGACAAGGATGGGACAAGCTATGAGACACAGGAATCTGCAGATTGGACAAAGGGAGAACAGAATCATCAGTGCAGGAAACTGCAGTCTAGGCCAGGAGGAGACAGAACCATAAAATGTAGGAAACATCAGGTTAGATCAGGAGAGGACAGAACTGTGGATGTCCTAGCTTTCTGAACTGGAATAGAGTCCCAAGAGATTCTATGACAGAAACCTCAAACTACTTAGAGGAAAACATGGGAGAACACACGATCCTTAATAAGGGCTAAAACCATGGTTTTTGTTTTCACTGAGAGCCACACATATAAAGGAAGCACATGATAATTGCTGAGCATAAATCTACGCCAGGGTAAATGCAAACATCCTGCTTAGTTGTCAAATAAGCAGTGGTCTGTTAGATTAACCCTGGCAACTTTCAATGTACTAGGAATGTGTTCTGTCACAAGCTCACTTCCTTCTCTCCTTTTTGCCTTTTATTTGGAGGCCAGGGTAGGGTGCCCAGTCTAGTCTTGAAGTGGGGATCTCCCTGCCTCAGTCTGTCATGTAGATGGCATAACAGGTCTGCATCACCAGGCCTAGCAGCAATTATCTTCGGGCAGCTCTGAGATCTTTCCCTGAAGATGTTGCATATGGAAGTTGCCATCTTTGAGTAATACTAGCCCTCAAAGCTTCAAGGGTCTTCGGGATGATACTTCACTTGACGACTAGATGGCAATGTAGAATCAGAAATGACACAAGGGTTGTTGCCTTCTTCCTGAGTCAGGGCTTGATTTCCTTCCATGTCTGTTAAAATCAGGATTACCCACTATTTCTGAACATCACAGGTGGTTCTTGTGAGAAGGAGATGTGGGACTTCAGATCAGATATTTCTGTGTCAGTACTTCAGCTGAATTTTGATTTAATGCCTCAACAGAACCAGATGGCTTGAATGAGACATAGGGTAAAAGGAGAAAGGACAAGAGATATGGTTATAGATAATATACAGGAATTTGTGGCTGCTCAAGAGAGTGGAAAGACAGTAGGCAAGCCACCCCAGATTTTAGTGAGTGCAGCACAGGGCTGCCCTGATGAACACAAAGGGGTTGTCTTGACACTCTGGCTTTGTCTTATCCATTCATTACTTATTTTTGATGTTATTTTTTCCTATTTTTGAAAGAATTGTCTTTCCTGCTATCTTGTTATTCTCAGAGGGGGGCATTCATATCTGCAGAGTGTCTGTGCACTACACACGAGTAATGTGTTCACTAATGTGAATATATGTGACCACATACTCAGGAATTTAAGTTGCCAGCATCATTTTCCTGTAACATGTAGATTTCAGAGAGAGGGAGCTGAAATCCCTTAATGACATTGTTACTAATTGAGATTCTCATCTCCTTTGGCACATAGTATATGTATGATTAAAGATGGAGGTTTCTGTTCAGTATGATTGCTCCCCACTTCAACCCGAAATAAACACAGAGACACTATATAAATTATAAAGTGTGGCTGATGGCTAAGAGATTTTATTGGCTAGCTCTGTCTTAATTACTAACCTATAACTACTATGTATTTCTATATAGCCTTACCTTACCAGAGATTGCCAGGTACCTCCCATCTTCCAAGTCTCTCTAAATGCTTCCCTCTCTCTCGTTCCTCCTTCCTCCTACAGCTGTGCCTATACCCCCTGCCTGGTTATTGCCCAATCAGTGGTTTATTCATCCACCAAGAGGGAAACATATGTATAGAAGGACATCTACCATTGTGTGTTGGTACTTATTGGTGCCATCTCATTTGAATTTCTGTATTTTCTCCTCAGCACCATAGGAGACTTGTTCTTGTAAGAGGGCCTTAAGGCAGGGCTGCAATGTGCTGGTGTGTGTGTGTGTGTGTGTGTGTGTGTGTGTGTGTGTTGTGTGTGTGTGTGTGTGTGTGTGTGTGTGTGTGTGTGTGCAGACAGCATTTGCGAAAGAGTAAAGTAATGACTGAGCAGTTGGGCTATGTCCTGTCTGTCCTCCACAGGTATAAGCATGACAATGATGCATACAAAACACCTATACACATAAAGTAAAAAATAAATAATATTCTATCCACCAGGAACAGACGCTTGGGAAAGAAAATCTTAAATAATGTCAATTACCATACCATCATATGAAATATATAATACGTTTAGTAACAAAATATATTCTAGGCTTACATCTTAAAAACCATAAAATTCTGATAAAAGAAATCAGAGAGGAGCTAAGTAAACTGAACAGCTAGCTGTCATACAGGCTGGGAGATGCCACATTGTTAAAATTCCTGTCCTTCTCAACTTAAGTGCTACATCCATCAAATATCAACTTTAACACCGGTTAACTCTAATATATGTGGGAAGTAGAATCACCAATAACAATTCATAAAGCAAGAAAGAAGGGCCAGAGAACCAGCTCAGCTATTAAGAACACTGTCTGCTCTTGCAGAGGACCCATGTTCTATTCCCAACACTCACACAGAAGCTGTCTGTTACTTTAGTTCCAGGGGATCCAACACATACAACTCATACATATAAAATTTAAAAAAAAATAAACATTTTTAAAAGAAAGAAAAAAAAGCTGAATGGGAGATTCACACTGACTTTTCCTCTAAAGCTGTAGTTATGATATTTCTATTGTCTCTTCCTTTCTTCCTTCTTTCCCTCCCTCCATCCTTCCCTCTCTCCCTCCCTTCTTCTCTCCCTCCCTCCCTCCTTCCAGAGCTGAGGCAAGGATCCCCCAGACTGCACCCTCACTGGAACAATTAATCATGTACATCTCTCATCCTCTGCCTCAGTTCTTCCTGTGTTTAAGCCTAAGGCTCACATTCCTATGCTAAAGATGGATGCTGCATTACCTGACTCCTTCATCTGTTCTTCCTAGTGTAGCCATGTTGCTTTCCAAAATTTCTTTGTCTACCATTTTCATTTTAGATATTAATTATATGTATGTTTGCACATATGCATGTGTGTGAGCATGTGGAGGTCAGCCGATAACTTGCAGGAGTCCATTTTCTCCTCCAGCACAGGTTCCAAGGATCATTCTCAGGTCTTCAGAGTTGGTGGCAAGTACTTTGACTTGCTGTGACATTCACCTCTCCCATAGGCTCATACCTTAGAATACTTGTTCCCAGTTGTCCACCGTTTTGGGGAAGTTATGAAACTAATAGGGGCCTTGCTATATAGAGAAAGTATATCATGCTGGTGGGCTTTGAGAATTTACAAACTTGTCCCATTCCAGCTTGGTGTCTCTGCTTGCTATGTGAGGGTATTGTGTGGTCTCTCAGACTCATGCTCCAGCCACTGGCTGCCATTCAGCCTCTGCCATTATGGTTCTCTCTCTCTGGAACTGTGAGCAAAAATAAGTTTTCATCTTCTCCTTGCTTTTAGTCATGGTCAGAGCAAGATCATTTGGTTCCTGGCCTACTGGGTTCCATCCCTTTGTAGTGACAGAGTCCTCCTAAGTCATCCAGTCTGCAGATCTCAACACATCACAGTCCTTACAAGCTGAGCTTAGCCATCTCTCCTCAGTGGGCTGTTTAGAGAGACAAGTAATGATGAAGAGTAGAGAAAGGAGATGTGTTCTGTGTGACACACTGTGCAGAGAAACAGAGGTCCATTCACACTCAATCCCACAGTCCAGCAGTCCTGAAGTGAGGTTGATATTTAAATGGAAGGCAAGAGGCAAGGATACCTAAGCAGTCCTGGCCAAGAGTCCCACCCATCATTGACTCCTCATTAGCTCATTTTTGATCCTCTTATAAAGTGGTCTTATATGTTTTTGGAAATGTGTAAAATGTCTTTTCAGGAGGCAGTTTCTCTTCTGGTTGGTTGAGGCTTTGCCCTTTCCTTCCTCCAAGATAAGACTGTGAGGAGATTCCAATTGCTTCAAGTATTTTGTTTCAATACTCACTAGCCAAATGGAGTGACAAACATGGCTGTCTTTGGACCTTCTTGGCTCCTGCCAGGATGTTGAAAAACAAAAATGTGGCTTCTTCGGAGGGCATCAGTTTACACAACTTGGAGAGCATTTTTTGGTTTTGATCATCAAAGAATTGGTGTGTGTTTGTGTGTGTGTGTGTGTGTGTGTGTGTGTGTGTGTGATAGTGTGTAATGGTTTAGTAAGATAGAATTTCAAATATATAGCACAGTTTGTGTTGAGCTAGTAGTGTGGGTGCCATAGATACATTAGAAATGTTCATTCTGGACATTTTCCTATGGATAAGAGAGGGGGAAAACACAATAAAAGAACACAGAGTTTTTCCTTGTTTGAAAGTCTCTCCTCACATGCTGTAAACATAAAGTTCCTCTTGTTCCCTCCTAGGGATATTCCTTAACAACCTTGAGTCAGCAGGGGTCAGCACTTCCTTCTTTCTCTCTTTGTTTTTTGAGACAGAGTTTCTCTGTTCTGTAACTCTCTCTGTAGACCAGGCTGACCTTGAACTCACTGAGACCCACTTGCTTCTATCTAGTGAGTGTTGGTCAGCATTTCCTTCTTTTTCATAGCTACTGGGCAGAATTTCTGTAACCAGAGTCTCCTTCACACAAACCATAACAAACAGAACTATAAATAAATAAGATAAACAAATCAGGGAAGTCAAAGGCAAACATACAAAAACCTCCCCACACAATACATTCCTTCCAACAATGTTCCACTTCCAATCTTCCACACCAAAAGTAATCAAGGAAACCCAACAAAAGGAAACACAGAGTGGGCAGAGATATTTTCACATGAAATCAAGGGCAAAATAGCTTGCCAAATCTTTCAAAGCAGGGCTCATACTTGTGATCTGAGTAATAAGGAGACAGATAAGAGGGTCAAGAGCTTGAGGCTAGTCTACTTGACTTGTGTCAAGAAATCCAAACTAATGAATCAAAGAAACCAAAACTTCTTTCCAAAGAAAGCATCAAAGGAAGTAAGGTTGCATGGGGCAAGAGAGATGTTGAGTGGTAAAGAGCTGTGGTTCCAGAGCACCTAGGTTAGATTCCCACCACCCACATGGTCGTTAACAACCACCTGTAATCCAGTTCCAGGGGCTCTAATGCCTGCTTTTGGCCTATTCAGGCACTAAGCTTGCATATGGTTTGTGTGTGTGTGTGTGTGTGTGTGTGTGTGTGTGTGTGTGTGTGTGTGTGTGTGTGTGTATACTGGCAGAACAAAAAGAAAACCTGAGGAGAACACTCACATATACATTTTAATTACCAAAAAGTATAAAAATGGGTGAAGTTACTGAGTTTTGTTACTGGGGAAGTTGAGTATCCTGGTTGGTTAGATTGTCAACACAATGTAGTTATTTGGGAAAAGGAACTTGAATTGAGAAAATACCTTCATCTGGTCTGTAGGAAAGTTTGTTGGGCATTTTCTTGGTTAATTATTGATGGGGGCAGGCCCAGCCCAGAATGGTTTTGGTCATCCCTAGGATGGTGGTCCTGGGTTCTATAAAAAACGAGGCTGAGAAAGCAATCATGAGTGAACCAGTAAGCAGCACCCCTCCACAGCTTCTTCTTCAGCTTCTGTCTCCATGTTCCTGCTAGACTCTATGCCCTGACTTTCCTTAGTAGTATAAGCAGAGAAATTAACCCTTTCTTTCCCAGATTGAGTTTTCTCATGGTCTTTTATCACAGCAATAGAAATCCTAACAAAGACACTGTGACTTCCACATTGGAGTCTTTAGTCTTGTTAGTAAAGAATTTAGAAATAGACTCAGAAGGGTGCTTGAGGACATTTTTAATGTAGTTTGAAATGAAAACAACAGGGCAGGCAAGCTGTAAATCTTGGCAACTGCCTGGTGAAGGGAAATAGAGGAGGAAGAAAGAGAGCCATACTGTTTGTAAGCAGTGACATGGGAAATAAAAAGCTACATGGGAATTGGTGGAAGGGAGAGGGATTTTAAGAAACAGAGTGAGAAAGCCCAATGTATCCAGAAAAGTATACTGTCTTAGTTAGAGTTTCTATTGCTGTGAAGAGAAACCATGACCACAGCAATTCTTAACAAGGTGGTAACATACACTTTCAGAGGTTCATTCCAATATCACAATGACAAGGAGCATTGTGGGAAATGTGGTGGCATGAAAGGAGACATGGTACTTGGTACATCTTGGCTTTCAGGAAACAGGAAATTGACTGAGATGCACTGGGCAGTATCTTGAGCTTAGGAAGCATCAGAGTGCAGCCCATAGTGACACACTTCCTCTAACAAGTCATACCCACTCCAACAAAGTCACATCTCCTAAGAGTGCTGCTCCATATGACCTTCAGACTACCTCCCATGCCAAGACAGTGGCCAGCACCAGAAAGAAAAGGAGATCAAAAAAAGGAAGAAACAGGTATGTTTTTCTGAGTGCCTGCACTGAGAAAGAGTCCTGGGAAAGACAAGTCATTGCCTCACAGGGGAGGTCAGTTATCCTCTTTGTCAGTGCTGGGAGCTGAAGCTAGTTCTATGGAAGAGCAGCCAGTGCTCTTAACAAGTGTGTCACCTATTGTGGTTTAATAAGAATCAGGATAAACAAATAGGCCGAACCGATGTTTATTCAGGGAGAAATAACTTACAAGCTAGACAGATAAACACCAGCAGGGTCCACTGGATGCTCTCCTCTCCAAGCAAGAGAACTCTCCCAGATTCCTCCTTAGACCTAGTTCCCCAGGTCACTTCCACCCCTGTCTCCACCCCCAATGGGTATGGTCAGTGCCACAGATACTGACAAGGTGAATAGCTCACTACAGCCCCCTCCCACCCCAAAAAAATAAATCTTATAGAAAGGGAAAGTAGAACCTTTCCTTCTTTGGTATGTTAACTCTGCTGAATTCCCTAAATCCTTTTCTATATCCTTGACTGTCTAATGGGAGAGTGGCCACAAAGGAAACTTCTCCTTGCCTCAGCTTACCTAGCCCTCATCCTTTGTCCCAGCCCATTTTAAACATCATCTGGAGAGCACTGTTTCTTGGCAGAGTGCCTTGGGTGAGGGTTTGGGTAGTACGGACAAATCCCATCTCTTCTAAGAGTTCTCTCCCCCATAAATTAGTGGGGAGGCCAGTCAGGATATAGAGCTGGAAGTAACCTGAATGGTCTTCTGCAACTCTCTAGTTAATCCAAACTGTTTTCTTAGACTATTACTATTTTGATGATGAAAACTGTGTGGCTGCTGAGCCAATTCTACCTGAGATAAAGCGACCATTTTTGTCAGTAAGGTTTGAATGAACCCTTATATGACCCACAAAGCACAGTGCCTTTCTTTGATGAATGACACTTTGAATTTGCTTAAACAGTAATTTAACCTGATTATTATTAGTTCCAATGTATGGAACCATCTCTATAACTTGAAAAGCTCTGAAAACATAATGACTATCACTATATGAGTTAAATGAATCATTCATTCGAAGCTGAAAAACTATTACAACAGTTCGTAATTCAACTATCTGAGCTGAAGCTGAATCTGTCCGTACTACATATTTTTTCCCATCAATGAATAACATAAGCTGCTTTTCCATCAGAAGAACCATCAGTGCATACTAACATAGCACTTTGAACAGGATTACCCCTTACAATTGTAGGGAATACAAAAGGATGCATTAATGCATATTGCAGCAGTCTATGAGCTGGAAACTGATTATCAATATTTACCAAAAACTGAGTAAAAGCAATTGTGCATGAATCACTGTTTTGAAATAACCAATCAACTTGCTTTTTGGTATAGAGAACATGGATTACATTTGGTTTCTTGCCAAAATATCTCCTAGACTCCATATGGCATTTTTGTACCACATAAGCTACTGCTTCACAATAAGGATTTAACACTTTGGCTGGGGAAACAGGTAAATGCAACCATAACAATGATCCCTCTTGCCATAAGACAGAAGTCAGACTATGCTGCGTGGGAAACACATAAGTATCCCATGGTTTTGCATAGTCAATATAGCATATCTGTTGATGCTGGATTGAATTCTCTGATTGTAAGAGAACTTGTCTACTCTCTTCAGTTAGCTGTCTAGGTGAATTGGGATCACTATCTCCTTTCAGGATATGGCTTAAAGGTTTCAAATCACCAATAGGTGCTTTTAAGAAAAAGGACTTAACCATTTCAAAATTTTCTAACAACTTCTGAAAATCATTCAATGATCATAAGCTATCTTTTCTAATTTCTAATTTTTTGAGGCCTAATTTCTTTAGGATGTAACATAAGTCCCAAATACTTTTGAAAACTTTCTACTATGACTTGTAAAGCTTTCATTAGCTGACATGGTCTCATTTGCATTTTCACTGACACCTTTCTAGGTTGGGGGCCAAACAGGCTACAATTCCCTGAGGCTTTTTCTCAATAGCTGACATGGTCTCATTTGCATTTTCACTGACACCTTTCTAGGTGGAGGGCCAAACATGGCCTGCAGTTTCCTGAGGCCTCCTTTCAATAGCTTATCTCAAATCTTATATTAACCTCCATTCTTTCAATTTCTTTTTTAACCACCAAAATTTAGGAAGATTTTTGTATTCTCTCCTCTTCTAAACTCTTTTGAGCCATCCATACAGATTTCTCTGGCTCCCAGCCCACTCTGGCTTTGACCATTCCCTACTGTTTCATTCTGCAAGACTGAAAGTCATTGGAGATGCAGATCTCCAACCCTCATGTCTCTCTCTTGCAATTCAAGTAGTACCTATTGTTGGGATTCACACATTCACAACTTCACAACCACACTTCAGACACTCACATGTGTGGCCACACCTTATATTTTTCAGCTCTCCTTTTCTTTAGACCAAGATTAGTTTGTTGAAGTAGAACATCTTGTAATGCAGCTGTTGTAACTAAACCTTGAATTATGAACATCCAAAATCTGAACAAATCCCAATATATGTCACTTTTTTACTCTTTTCCCCACTTTTTTTCTTTTCCTCTTTTTTTTTAAAAATGTTTTTTTGAGTCCTTAAAACACTTTGTGACAGGCTGAATTAGTTATTCCATACTCTTGACTGGGTGTTGGACATGGCAGCAGCTCCTAAAGCAGCAGACATCTAGGTCTCCTCCTGCCTTTGCTCTTTAGGCCTGGGCTGGCCTGCTGCAGCTCATCTGTGACTGCAGCTATTTGAAAAGCAAGAAATCACTATTGTAGCAACTCTGAGTTCCTGCTGACCTAGTGCTTAAGCCTGGTGCACCTTAGCTCCCCCAAGCCCTGCTGCAGCTCTGAAAGAGCTATGGTGGCAGCTTTTGGGAGGATGCCTCTCATTGGGCCTCACTCCAGGATCCTTAGGAAAGTCCCTGTCTTTCCCTGAAGATAAGGTCTTACTCTGATCTGCACAGGCACTTATTGGCTTCTAGGATAGCATCTTATGCTCATCCTCCTCACTTTTACTAGCCTGTTGAATGGATTTTAAATAGCCTTCGAAAGTTTCTGTCTTACTGCAGTTTCCTGTTCCTCTAGAATTTCCTTTAATTGAAATTGTAATTCAAACTTTCTCTTTTTTCTATTTTTCCATTTATTTTTTTTCTATTTTCTGTTTTCTATTTATTTACTTATTACCCCAATAAGTCCCTGCAGGCACAAGGGATAACCCCTTACACTTACACAGCTTTTCAGTGAGGACCTCCAATTGCTGTAGAAACCCAAGAAACTGCGGACGGTGTTGAGGTTAATAACACTGTAATCTCTTGATATTAAAGCTTATCTTGCATTAATTCCAGAGGGTAATAATCTAATCACATTCTTAACTGATTTGAGTCACTCATGTGGACCGAATTCATCCCTACACCCTAGGAGTAGCTTGATAAAGTGGCAGCCAGGCCCCATCAAGTCTTATTGCTTAATTAAAAACAAACTCCCAAGTAATTATTTATTTATTTTTATATATATTTATATATTTTTACTTTGCCATAAAATAAGACTCTCTGATGTGCACAGTCTATGTATAAAAGATAATAGCAATAACAAATGGATGTAGAGAAGAGTCTATTTCTGAAGAGAAAGGGCACCGGTGGGGTGGATATGAGGGGCAAGTAAGGGTAATATGTGAATATAATCAGATGGCATGAAGTACATTCATGAAAACATTGTAATGGGTCCCACTCTCTCAACCTACTTTGTCCCGGAGTAGTTCATAAAGCCCTCACCTTCTGCAGCATCCTGTCTTACCCACAAAGAAAGGTCATGCAGGATGCTGAAGCCCACAAAACTTTCCCTTGTGTTTTTCCAAGAAGATTTGTGAAAGGCTTCTATATCATTCAAATTCTTTCTAGGCCCTGGCAATGTTTCTATTTTTCATGTTAGCCACAAGGTTTCCTCAATGATTAACACCACTGATTATTATCTATTTGGACCGTTTTTCCATTTTTTCTATTGTCTTGTCTGTTTTTTTCCTTATGATTGTGAAAATTTAAAAAGTACACCTGGATAAGAATTATTGATATATATATATATATATATATATATATATATATATATATGTAAAATATAGATATAATACCCGTCTGGTTCTGTGAAGTCTTTAATTTAGTACAGTAAGAGTCTTGTCTGGGTCTTGCTTTAATTAGTATTTGTTAAAAAGATTTATTTGTTTTATGTGTGTGAGAGAGTTTTGCTTGTATATGTGCACCATATGCGTACCTGGTGTATGCAAAAGCCAGAAAAGTGTATTGGAACCCCTGGATTTGGAGTCAGGGATGGTAGTGATCTGCCTGTGGGTGCTGGGAACTGACCCCAAGTCCTCTGCAAGAGCTACAAGTGCTGTTAATGCTGAGCCACTCTGTAGCCTCTTGCTTTAATTTATTAAGAGGCAAGAGACTAATTAAGTAATCCAGGCTGACTGACCCCATGATCCTCCTGCCACAGTCTTCCAAGTAGATTGGGTTATGTCCCAGTGTCACTTAGCCTAGCAAAGAAGTTCTTGTTATTTGCTAGTTATTATTTCTACTTGTTACTTGGCTCACCATTTAGCCCAGGCTGGCCTTGAGATCATGGTCATCCTGCTTCACACTCCTGAATTCTTTGGTTAAAGATGTGTGTTACCATACCTGGATAACAAGATGAACAAAAATTCTTAGTTTTAATGTTTGGTCCTGTGTTTTTTAAGTCAAACTAAAAATACAAAGACCAGTGGCTACAATTTCCACATTGTTTTATTCCCTGAATAGTCCTTAAAAAATGTCACATAATGGGCAGGAGAGATGGCTCAGAGGTTAATAGCACTGGCACTGGCAGCTTTTGCAGAGAACCAGGGATAAATTCACAGCATCCACATCATAGTGGGTTACAACATCATTAACTCTAATTACAGGGAATCTGACACTCTGTTCTGGCCTCATCAAGCACCAGAATAGATACTGTTAGCACCCAGACACACCATGTTCCCTGGGGGACCTGACAGAATGCATCACCCTGTGCACATGACAAGCAGTATCCTGGCTCTGGACACAGCTACAAAAAGTCCCTTTAAGAGAGAAGCTCCACTTACTTCCTCTCTTTCCTGCTGTCCCTCTGAAGAGGCAGACAGGTCTCTGTGTGTTTCTCTTTCTCTCTCTCTGCTTTCTGCTTCTTTCTTGTCTCCCCTCTCTGCCTTCCCTTCCCACAGTAAACTTCCCACTTACATTCTGCCTGCATGGCTTTTACATCTCACCTGCTATGGGATCTCCTAAGGTCCCCCTCATGCCACATATTAACATGTCTCAGGTCCCCCAAGGATGGTCAATGCCCCCCTCAGGTAGGCAGGAAGCAGTCTTGAATACTCTATGCCCTTATTCCCCTAACCTGCCATGCCTGACTGCTCCCATTTCAATACATAAAGCAGGGGGGGAATGTTAGCATCCAGGCACAGCTTGGCCCTGCCCCTTGGAGACCAGGCACAGTGCATCTCCCTTCCACCCATGGGAAGCAGTATACTGGCTCTATGCATGCACAGGAGCTCCCTAAAAGAGACTGGCTCTGCCTGTTCCCTCTCTCTTACCTGCTGTTCCTCTGAAGAAGCAGACAAGTCTTTGCTACCCCACCCTTTAACTCTCACATCTCTTCCTTCCCCTTCCTCACTCTCTTCCCTTCTCCCAATAAACTTCCTACATAAGTTCTGCCTTTTGTCCTATGTGTATCTCACATGCCATGGGATCTGCTAAGGTTCCCCTCCCACTGCATATCACAACACATGAAACTGAATGTAAAATGAAATAAAAGGAGAACATGGCTATTAACGTATGGAGAAGCATTTTATTGTAGATATAAAGGAGAAATCAGGCAGAGGGTAGGCTCCAGGTTGCACACACTGGCAGACTAAACCACACCACAATAGGAGAGAGGGAGAGAGAGCAAGTGAGGAGCTGTCAACCAAGGCTTCCCAGGCCAATAGACCAAGAGACTGGCACAGCCAAAATGGTTGAGTTATATAAGGACCAAGCTGCAGGAAGGGAAGCAGAAGTCCAGCCCCTGGGAGGGTGAGGTTTAGGGTGGAGTGGGGTGAGAAGTGCTGGCTTTGTGACATAATATTCTAGGGTTTTGTGATGATAAGGGGTGATGTAATCTCTTTTATAACTACTTCCTACTGAAATTGGGGCATTGATGTCAGGGCCCAGGAAGGCTGGAATAATGGTCAAAGGATGGGAAAACAATAGAGGGTAGGCTGTTTGGCTTCCTGTGTGGGTCCTGCAGGACTACCTGAGGCTAAGGAAGTGCATGCTGTCTTGGAGCAGTCTGTGTTGCAGAGCTTTAGGATAGTCAGAAATCCAGTGAGATGCACCTAGGGCTGGCACATTTGGAGCAGTTTGCTGTCTTCAGTTGTTTGGAAATCTGTCGGGATAGATACACAATTATCTTGAGTGTACATTTCAAACGTCCAGGTCTGGTAGCTGAGGGCAGGAAGTCTCAAGATCAGGAGGAAATAAAAACAAACCTCCAAAAAAATCACACATAATATAACTTCTCCTACTCAAGTCACATTTTCCCAGTTTAAGAACTGGAGATGAGGCTCCTGGAAATTTTTTCTTTCCAGTGATGAACTAAAGTCATAGAAGACAAGTGGCATATCTTTACAAGACTAGACCCTGTCACACAGGAAGGGGGGTAGCTTATGTGAGAGTACCTAAGGATAACTTGTTCTTAGCACTACAATGAAAAGAATTGTCTTCTCTCTTGTTTCAATTCTGAGTATCTCATGTCTTACCCCCTGGGATTTCAGTTTCTCTACCAGGGCTGAGGCCACATACATGCCTTCCTAGATGTTTGTTTGTTTCCATTCTCATTAGCACAGCAGAAATAAGAGCCAATTAGCCTAAATTAGCTCTCTAAGTAGTGGAATCAAAAAATTCTGAAGTCATTTCAAAAATAGGCTGAGCCTGGCTAAGGAAGATGGAGAGTCATTCATTATTTTTTTAAGATAAGAGACTGATGCAATCATTCAAGGAAGTCATGGAGTGCTGGCTGCTTTGGACAGGCGTGAAGTGGCAGTACAAAGTCTCTGGGTGTGGCCATCAGCCTTGATAGCTGATCTAATGTGGCCACTTGGCATCTTTAAAATTTATTTTTCTTATCCATTTATTAATTGACCTAAAACTCCCATGCTAATGTGTGACTAGTGGGCTTTGGGGAAAGCAATGGCAGCAGCACTAGAAACTTGGCTTCAAATCCCTGTTTCCATCTTGTGTGCTGAATGCAAGTCCCTGAGATTCCTATGCAAACTTGGATGTTGGTAACTGTTAAGTTTCAAAGGTGTCCCTGGAAAGTACTCAGTGCCTGCCCCTTTCCTACAAACTGAAGTCCAACAACCATCTCTGTGTTTGCTTACCTGAGGGCATCCTCTTGGACACCAGATTATTCCTGTCCAATTGTGTGGACAGGGAGCCAGCAACTTCTAGGTCAACCACCAGTTGACCCTAGTGGATATACTGCCTCTTCCCTTCTCGTGAGATATTGTGCGATATTTGTACAGTGTTTGAAAGATGTAGGTGTGACTGGTGTAATAAAATGCTGGACATCCAGTAGTTAGGCAGTAGGTATATTCAGGACTCCCAGAGACAGTCAGGACTCTAAGAAGAAGAAACACAGAGTGGCCTGCTCGATACACAGAGGACACAGAAGAGCAATATGGAAGAGAGATAACACCATGTAACAGAACATACATTACTATAAATATGATAATAGAACATAGATGGATGTAAATGTGTTAATTTATGAACTAAGAGCTCCTGAACTGAGCCTAAGCTATAGGCCAAGCTTCCATAATTAATAAGAAGTCTCTGTGTCATTATTTGGGAGCTGGCTGGGGCCATGCTTTCATAATTAATAAGAAGACTCTGTGTCATTATTTGGGAGCTGACTCGGGGAACAGAATGGTCACTTGGAGTGATCAGTGCTGTGGGTATATCATGCAACTTCCCAGACTACTTCCTGGGAATCCAGTTTCTGTGGCCTGCAGTAACCAGCTTGACATGATCCCTTTCCTGTCTCTCCTCCCCTCATTCAATTGATATGATAACACAGTATCACCAAAGCAACTTAAAGGGGAAAGGGTTTGTGTGTCACATTCGGGGAGGGGGGTCAGGGCAGGAACTCTAGCAGGGGCTTGAAAAAGAAACAATGGAAGAATGCTGCTTGCTCTATCACTTACAGGCTCACCCTTCCTTAGCTAGCTTCCCCATACAATTCAGGGTCACCTACTTATGGATGGTGTTGCCCACAGTAATCTGGGACCTCCTGCCTTACTTAGTAGTCAAGGCAATTCCCTACAGATATGACCAGGCCAAAGTGATCTAGGCAATTTCTCAATTGGAGCTTTCTTTCAGATGCCTCAAGTGTGTGTCAAATTGACAATTAAAACTAACTAGGATCATTCCTGATGCTGTTGTCTGGAAATATTGAAAAGGGGAAACCCGACTCTGCCCATACACCACCTACCCTGCCTTTCCCTCACCCTTTGTCCTGCTGGGCCTACTGCTTTGGGTGAGCATTTGGCCAGAGTGCAGGTCCAACAGCCCCTCCTCCTCCGTGGAACTTTCTGAGCACACTGGGCCTACCTATCCATGTGGGGCTACCTTGAGGTTGCACTGGCATGATCTTTGGACCCTAAGGCCTGCCCTCTGCTGGAGGTGAGTCTGGAACCAGTTCAGGCCAAATCCCCAACCCCCACATCCTTCCCTGGGAACTCACTGGGTTAGCTCTGCATCTCACCCCCCATATATCTGGCCCTGGATAGTACAGTCCTGGTACTCTGCTCTATACACCCACCCAGATCCTGCCTTCCCCTCACCCTTTGTCCTGCTGGACCCACTGTTTCAGGTGAGTATTGGGCCAGAGTGTGGGTTCAGCAACCCCTCCAACTCCGGAGAACTTCCTGGGTCTGCTTTGAGCACAGTGGACCCACCTATCCATGCCGAGTCACCATGAAGACCCATCCACCTGATCTTTGGACCCCAAGGCCTGCCCTCTGCTGGAAGAGAGACCTTCAAGATAGCTTGGATCTTCCAGAATTGCAGACATCAATCTCCTGACCCCTATACACCCACCGAGAGAGCAGGGGAAAGATAGATAGACAGACAGACAGACAGACAGATAGATAGACTCCTCATGCATTCACTCGAAGAAGTGATGGGAATATGGCAATACAAGAAAACACCCAACAATAGAAAGACCAGTATGACACCACCAGAATGTAGGTACTTCACACAAACTAGACCAGAGCACACCAAAGCAGAAGAAGCAGAAAAGAATGACTTAAAAAATAACTTCATAAAAATGATAAAGTCCCTCAAAGATGGTATGAGAAAAGCCCTTAAAGAAATGGAATAAAAAACAAACAAAAAAAATTGGAAAAAATAGAGGAAAAGACCAAGCAAAAATGCCAGAAATGAACAAATCTCTTAAGAAAGTAAAGAAAACCAAGAAAAAACAAACAGATGAAGGAAACAATTCAAACAGTTCAAGACTTGAAAACTGAAATAAGACAATAAAGAAAACACAAACGTAGGGAATGCTGGAAATAGAAGAACTGGGTAAATGACCAGGAGGTACAGATGCAAGCATAACCAACAGAGATCCAAGAGGGAATCCTGGAGCTGAAGATAAACTAGAGGAAATAGATTCATTGACCAAGGAAAATCTTAAATCCAGCAAATCCTTACAACAAATCATCCTGGAATTGTGTGACACCATGAAATGGCCAAACCTAAGAATCATAGGCATAGAAGAAGGTGAAGAAGCCCAGCTCAAAGGTGCAGAAAACATATTCAACAAAATCATTGAAGAAAACTTTCCCAATCTGAAGAAGGACATGAAAGTACAAGAAGCATCCTATACACCAAATAGACGGGACCAAAAAAAAAAAAAAAAAAAAAAAAAAAAAAAAAAAAAAAAAAAAAAACTAAAACTAACAAACAAACAAAAACAGGTTCCCTCCTAACATAATAATTAAAAGACCTAACATATAGAATGAAAAAAATGATGTTATGTGCAGCGAAGGACAAAGCCCAGAAGGCCAGGTAACATATAAAGGCAGACTTATCAAAATTTCACCTAACTTCTCCATGGAAACTCTCAAGGCCAGAATGACTTGGATAGATGTTCTCCAAATACTAAGAGACCATGGAAGCCAGCCCAGACTACTATACCCAGCAAAACTCTCAATCACTGTAGACAGAGAAACAACATATTCAATGACAAAGCCAGATTTTCACAATATATATCCATAAATCCAGCACTACAGAAAATTCTGGAAAAAAAACTCCAACCCAAGGAAGTCAACTACATTCACAAAGACATAGGCAATAGATAACCCCACTTTACTAGAACTCAAAAGAAAAAGCAGGGCAAATATACTGACAGTACCACCGACAACAACAAATCTAAAACAAACAAGAATTAACAACCAATGGTCCTTACTTTCCATCAACATTACTGGACTTAATTTGCCTATAAAAAGGACAGGTTAACAGAATGGATATGAAGACAGAATCCATCCTTCTGTTGCATACAAAAAACACATCTAAGCTTCAAAGACAGAAATTACCTCAGGGTAAAGTGTTGGGAAAAGATCTTCCAATCAAATGGACCCAAGAACTAAGCAGGTGTAGTTATCCTAATATCTAACAAGTTACACTTCAAACCAAAATCAATAAAAAGAGATGAAGAATGTCATTTCACATTCATCACAAGAGAAATCCATCAGTACAAAGTCTCAATTCTGAACATCTATGCCCCTAATACAAAGGCACCCAAATTATTTTAAAAAAAATGATACTAAAACCCAAAGCTCACAAAATACCTCACACACTCATATTGGAAGACTTCAATACCCCACTCTTACCACTAGACAGGACTACCAGACAGAAAGTTAAAAAAGAAACAAAAGAACTAACAGAAGTGCTGTCCCAGTTGGGTTTAACAGACATCTATAGAACATTCCATCCAATCACAAAAGAATATATCTTCTTCTCAGCTCTCTAAAATCAAGCACATATTAGGCAACATAACAAACCTCAACAGAAAAAAAAATTGGGATAGCCCCCTGTATCTTATCAGACCACCATGCTTTAAATGGGATTTAACAACAACAAAAATTACAGAAAACCTACAAACTCATGGAAACTGAATAATGCAGAATTGTACCATTCCTGGGTCAAAGAAGAAGTAAAGAAAGAAATTAAAGAATTCCTAGAATTCAACGAGAATGAAGACACGACATACTGGAACTTATGGGACACTTTGAAAGCAGTGCTATGAGGGAAGTTCATTGCACTAAGTGCCCATATGAAGAAAATGGAGGATAGTCACATTAGAGAATTAACAGCACAACTGAAAGCCCTAGAACAAAAAGGAGCAAACTTATCCTGGAGGAGTAGATGCCAGGAAGTAATCAATTTGAGGGTTGAAATCAATAAAGTAGAAACTAGGAAAACAATACAAAGAGTCCACGTAACAAAGAGGTGGTTTTTCAAGAATATCAACAAAATAGAAAACCCTCTATCCAAACTAACCAAAAAGCAGAGAGAGAACATGCAAATCAACAAAATCAGAAATGAGAGGGGGAGATAAACCAGACACTGAGGAAGTCCAGACAACTTTTAGGTCATACTTTGAAAACCTGTATTCCACAAAATATGAAAATTCAAAGGAAATGGACAAATGTATGGATAGCTATCATTTACCAAACTGAAATCAAGAACAGATAAGAACGATAAATGGACCTATAACCCATAATGAAATAAAAGCAGTCGTCAAAAGCCTCCCAACCAAACAAAAACAAAACAAAAGAAAAGAAAACAAAAGACCAGGGCCAGATGGCTTCACTGCATAATAGAAACAGAAGGTTAATTACCAAAGTTTTTTTATGAGGCTTCAATTACTTTGGTACCCAGCCACACAAAAACACAAGTAAGAAAAAGAAATACAGACCAATATCACTCATGAACATTGTATCAAAAATACTCATTATCAAATACTGACATATCAAATCTAAGGACACATCAGAGGAATCATCTTCCGTGACCAAGTGGGCTTTATCCCAGGGATGCAGGAATGGTTCAACATACAAAATCTACCAATGTGATTCACCATATAAACAAACAGAAAACGAAAAACCACATGATCATCTCATTAGATGCTGAAAAAGCATTTGAAAAAAATCCAACACCCTTTCATGACAAAGGTCTTGGAGCGATCAGGGATAACAGGAACATACCTAAACTTAATAAAAGCAATATACAGCCAACCAGCAATCAACATCAAAAGGAATGGAGAGAAGCTTAAGGAGATTCTTCTAAAATCAGTAAAAAGATAAGGCTTTCCACTCTCTCCATATCTCTTCAATATTGTACTTGAAGTTCTAGCTAAAACAATAAGACAACAAAAGGAGATCAAGGGGATACAAATTGCAGATGACATGATAGTTTATACAAGTAACCTGAAAAACTCTACAGCTACTTCTGTAGCTGATAAACACGTTCAGCAAATTAGCAGGATACAAGATTAACTCAAAAAAATCAGTAGACCTACTATATACAGACAATAAACTGCCTGAGAAAGAAATCAGAGAAACATCACCCTTTACAATAGTCACAAAAAACACAAAGTATCTTGGGTAACACCAAACAAGTGAAAGCCTATATGGCTAGAACTTTGTGTCTTTAAAGACAGAAATTGAAGAAGGTACCAGAAAATGGAAAGATCTCCCATCCTCTTGGATAGGAAGGTTCAATATAGTCAAAATGGCAATCTTTCCAAAAGCAATTTACAGATTCAATGCAATCCCTATCCACATCCCAGCACAATGCCTTACTGACAGTGAAAGGATAATACTCAAGTTTATATAGAAAAACAAAAGACCCAAAATAGCCAAACCAACCCTGTACAGTAAAAGAAATTCTGGAGATATCACCATCCCAGACTTCAAGCTCTACTATAGCACTATAATCCTGAAAACAACTTGAAATTGGCACAAAAATAGACAGGTAGACTAATGGAATTGAATTGAAAATCCTGATATTAACCTATGAACACCTGATTTTTGCCAAAACAGCTAAAAGTATACAATGGAAGGAGAAAAGTATCTTCAACAAATGGTGCTGTCACAACTGGATGATGGTGTGTAGAAGACAGCAGATAGACCCATGTCTATTGCCATGCACAAAACTTGAGTCTAAATGCATGAAAGACCTGAACATGAATCCAGCCACACTGAACCTCTTAGAAGAGAAAGTGGGAGGTACCCTTGAACAAATTGGTAATGCAGAACACTTCTCCTGAACACACCTCCAGTAGCACAGACACTGATATCGATAATTGATAAATGGGACCTTTTCAAACTGAGATGCTTCTGTAAGGTAAAGGACACAGTGGACAAGACCAAACGGAAGCCCACAGACTGGGAAAAGATCTTCACCAACCCTTCATGTGGCAGAGGGCTGATCTCCAAATTATACAAAGAACTCAAGAAACTAGTCAACAAAACACCAAATAACCCTATTAAAAGATGGGGTACAGAACTGAAGAAAGAATTCTCAATAGAGGAAATCAAAAAGGCAAAAAGACACTTAAGAAAGTGTTCAACATGCTTAGCAATCAGGGACATGCAAATCAAAACAACTTTGAGATACCATCTTATTCCTGCCAGAATGGCTAAAATGACAAACACCAATGACAACTCATGATGGAGAGGATGTGGAGAAAAGAGAACACTCCTCACTGTTGGTGGGATTGCAAACTCGTAAAGCCATTTTGGAGATCAGTATGGTGGTTCCTTAGGAAAATGGGAATTAGTTTACCACAGGACCCAGCAATCCCCATCTTAGGCATATACCCAAATGATGCACATGCATGCAACAAAGACTTGTGTTCAACTATATTCATAGCAGCATTATTTGTAATAGTAAGAACCTGGAAGCAACCTAGATGCCCCTCAAATGAAGAATGGATAAAGAAGATGTGGCACATCTACACAATAGAATACTACTCTGCAGAAAAACATAATGAAATCTTGAATTACCCAGGCAAGTGGATGGCACTTGACGAAACAATCCTGAATGAGGTAACACAGACACAAAAAGAGGAACATGGTATGTACTTGCTCTTTTATGGATTTTAGACATAGAGCAAAGGGTCACCAGCCTATAATTCACACCACCAGAGGAACTAGGATACAAGGTGTATTCTAAGAGATTCATATACTGTCCCTCACAGGAGGGGGAAGAGACAAGTCCCTCAGAATACATGGGAAGTGTGGGGGGCAGTGAATGAAGAGAGAAGTAGAAGAAAATGAGGGGGAGGAAAGGAAAACAAGTGTGACCAGGAAGATTAAGCCCGGTTAGGAATAGAAGACAGGAGAGAGAAAGAGAGACAGACAGACAGACAGACAGAGAGAGAGAAAGGGAGGGAGAGAGAGAGAGAGAACTTAAAAGAGGGAGCCAATATTGGTTTGAAGATAAAATTTAACATAAAGAAATGTCTAGAGAACTACAAGACTGCCACCAACTAACAATTTGAGCTTCTGTGGAAAGGCTACCATAAATGCCCTTCCTGGATAGTGAGATCAACAACTAACTTCTCCATGGAGCCCTCATCAAATGCCAGTTGGAAACAGGAGCAAACACCCACACATAAACACTGAGTAGAACTAGAACCCAGATGCAGATGAAGAGGACAACACCAGGAGACAGAAACACATAGAGACAGCTTACCTGAACAAGGAGGAGCTAAGGGCCATCAGACTGATAGCTGGGAAGCCAGCATGGAACTGACTCAGGCCCCCCTGAACATGGGTCTCAGCCAAAAGGACTGAGCAGTCTAAGGAACCTCAGACAATGGAGCCAGGATGTATCCCTTGTGCACAAAAGGACCTTGCTGACACATCCCCCATGTAGGGATACCTGCCTTAAGCTAGAGATAGGAGAGAAGCCCGAGTCCATATTTCACATGACCTGTCAGATCTACATGACCCCAACTGGATGGCATTCCCCTACATAAGGAATTGGGGTGGTGGATGGGAGGGGTGGTTAGGGTAAATGTGAGAGGGCAGAGAGAGTAAAGGGGGGGAGGGAGGGATATGAAACTGGGGTCGACATGTAAAATAATAAATTAAAAAAAATGCTTTGACTCCAAAATTTAAGTTCAAGGACAAGTTACTTGGGACAAGGATTTCTATTTTTCTTTCCACAGAAAATAAAAAGCTGTGGATTCCTTCTAGACTAATGTGGTTTGATCAAGCCAGGCCGCCTGAAACAGAGTACGAGGTGATCCTACATTCAAAACAGCTGGACAAAGCAGCCTTGCAGAATACAGCCAGGATTTCTGCATCTTCTTCGAATCCCCCATGACATCGACCCTTACTAGCAGGAAGTAGTTTGTAAAGAATGACGCAGAAATTCCCAAATATTGTCTATAAATATTTGTTTCATTTAAATGGACTTGGTTATATAAAATAAATAAGAAAAAAAAGAAGAAGTATTGTTGTCCTGACTTTACTGAGTCAGGACAACACCCAAGTGCAAAGCCTCAACCAGGGCAGCACATCCCTCCTCGTGTTCAGAAAGTTAAGGAGACTGAAGAATGGATCACCCAATGCATGTACAAAAAACAAACTCAAAGTTGACCTGTGCTTTAAAAACAGCAGTACAGGCATTCATCATGTGAGTGAAAAGGATAGAAACAGCCATAATTCTAAGAAAATGTGAATGGAAAATTTATGAATCTGCCTTTCCCTGTCTAAATAACACTTTCCTATTATTTTATACTATGTATTTATGTTTTGCTTTGCTTTTTAAGAGAGGCTCTGTCTGTGTATCCCAGCCTTGTCTATAATTCATGATCTCCCTGCTTCAGTCCTTCTAGAACTGGAATCACAGGTGTTCATGGTCAGGAGCAGTCTTTGTGGGGCTGCAATCAGAGCCAGCCAAGCTGCTCCAAGTCCATACCTGAGTGAGGGAGTGTGGACAAGGGAAAGGCTACCTACAGACAATAAAGAAAAGACAGAGAGACAGAATAAAGGTCAAGATGACAGATCAGGCAATACTGAAATGCCAAAAGTTTATTTTTCACCGCTCTTATATACCTTAACCAAAAACGGGAACACAGTATCATGTATATGGAACAAACAAACTTTTCTTCCTCCCTTATTCTAAGGGTCCAGTAACCACACCTTTGCTCCAAACATCTTGTTCCCTAGCCTTGAGGTCAGGAGTAGCCACACCTCAGATTCAGATCTGTTGTTATTTAGACTAAGACAGACAAACTTCCTACTTTAGCCACACCTTTGACCTTTAGGTGGTAAGACTTCCTGAGACAGCTTTGAACTCTCTGTTCTAGTGCCAAGATGGGCACAAGTGCACCCCACAGTGTACCCCATGTCCAGCCAAACTCCATTTTATTCATTGTCAGCTATGTTCTCACTTGGAATTCCTCTCCCTCACAATTTCTCTCTCTCTCACTCTGTTTTTTTTTTTTTTTTTTTTTTTTTTTTTTGTTCGAGACAGGGTGTGTCTGTGTAGCCCTGGCTGTCCTTGTACTGAGACAGCCACCTGCCTCTGCCTTCCAAGCTCTGGTATACTTCCTGCCTGTCAAGCAGTTGATTTACAAGTACACGTAGATTCATACACACATATGTGTTTGTACAATTTATTTTAGTCTCATTAACCTTTCTAAGCCATGAGGAATATAGTTATTTCTTTTTATGAACATCATAATAATGACTTTGTGTCATGCCAAAAGGACACGGCAGGGGTTTATATCTTCACATCCTAAGCTTAATCTTCAGTGTTCTCTCTCCCCTCTAATAGTATTCCAGTGCTTGCTTCCTCTTCCTGGAATATCTCTTTTCTGCTCAAGTACCAAAGCCTTAGTTATGTGAAACTGCGCCTAGGAAGCTTCTTATATGATGAAGGGTGAACAGCCAGGCCAAGGAGTGTAGCAGTAGTTATTCATGCAGGCAGTGGCCAAGACAAACTAAAGGCCTTGGATGCACCTCTTCTAGTTCTGAGCATCACTAGCTTCCCTTGGGAGAAAACACACTCATCCTGATATCTATTCTGGTCTAGAGACTGAGATTCACACTCTGTGTCTCGATTGCTTTTGTGTACTCTGAGTCAATTCCCTGGAAGTTGTGTTGTGACTCTGTTGTGACAGGAATCCCTGATTCAGCTTCCATTTTCCGACCCTCTTTTCTTTTATCTGTTCCAATTTCGTGTCTCTCATCTAGGCTTCCTATGAAGCCTTCCTGATGTCTCCTATGAAGTCTACTTCAGGCCTCACTCACTCCTTCCCTTTCTTTGTTGTGTTCAGCAGCTTTTAGCCACCAGGGGTCTTTGTTGTTTAAATTTCTGCTGTAAAAAACCCTTGTACCCAGGAAACAACATAGGCACTGTGCACACACAGACTTGCCCCAGGGAAATCGATGTGCAGCCATCACAATCCACTTTGGAGCCTTCTGTGATGTCATGGAGCAGCTTTGTCCTCTGGAGCTGGTGTGGGGAGGCCACGATGCTACAGAGTGCTGGTGATAGTGACAAAGCAGAGGAAGATCCTGTGTCCTCAGAAGAGTCCACAGGGTTCAAGTCCATCCACTCTCTGCTAGAGGAGGAGGAAGAAGAGGAGGAGCCACCCCAGATCCTTCTGTATCACGAACCACGATCATTTGAAGTAGGAATGCTGGTCTGGCTTAAATACCAAATATACCCATTCTGGCCAGTCGTGGTGAAGAGGAGAGACAAGAAAGCCAGTGTTCTCTTCATTGAGGGCAACATGAACCCCAAGGGCAGAGGGGGATAGCCAGCCAGGACAGTGGCGGCCATTTAGGAAGGTGCTGCCAGACAGCTCCAGGGCCGCACAGGACAGAGCCAACCAGAAGCTAGTGGAGTACATTGTGAAGGCCAAGGGTGCAGAGAGCCACCTGCGGGCTATCCTGCATAGCCAGCCGCAAGCCCTCACGCTGGCTGAAGACATTCCTGAGCTCTTGCCAGTACATGACATGTGGGGAGACATACCTGGAGGATGAGGCACAGCTGGATGAAGTGGTGGAGTACCTGCAGGGCATCTGCTGAGACATTGATGGTGAGGTCCCCGCACACGGCAGTGGAGACCGCCTTCGCTTCATCCTGGATGTGCTGCTGTCCGAGGCAATCATCTGTGCCATCTCTGCAGTGGAGTCAGTGGATTATAAGACAGCCTAGCAGAAGTACATCTATGGCCCAACACTTAGCTACCGGGAAAAGGAAATCTTTGACAATGCACTCCTGGAGGAGAGGAACCGTCGCCATCGCTGATGCTGCCCCCCAGCCAGTGAGGCTTCCATCGCCTGCCAGAGGGCCCTGTGAGAATGTACTAGAAGCAAGAGGCCCAGGAGATGTTTACTTTGAACTGTGGGCCCTGTGTCATCAGTATTATGTCTCTGGGATCAAATGTCATTGACACACCAGAAGCCTGCTGGCAGCTACGGACAGCCACTTTCTGGAAGTTTTTGTGCGTGTATGCACGTGTATGTTTGATTTTTTGTTTGTTTTTTATTGGGGCGGCGAAGTGTCCTCCTCAGTGGGGGGTGCAGTCTGTTTCTCCTGCTCATTACAGTTGCTGTCTCCCCCTGGCTGCAACAGTTCCCTTGTTGGTCAGGATAAAGGAATACAGGAGGCAAGCTGTCATGGAGAAGACTCTGGGGAGAGTGCAGACTAGGAAGGCGTAATTGCACCTGAAATGTTGGAGGTAATGGCTGTAGGGAGGTTTAAGGACATTTTTGTTTGAGTGTTTGTTTTTAGTTTTTCATGACAGGGTTTCTATGTTTAACAGCCCTGCCTGACCTGAAACTCACTCTTACTCCTGATGGCCTCTAACTCAAAGATCTACCTGCCTCTGCCTGCTGAGTGCTCATATTAAAGGCATCTGCCACAACCCTCCCTTATTAATTTTCAAGCAATGGACACATATGGCCCTGGCTGTCCTAGAATTCATTCACAATATTACTAGTCACATTGTGTAAAGATAACAGGAGTTTACATCTATTTCAACTACGAAGCTCTTTTTTTTTACCTCGTGTAAGGATAAAAGACAAAAAGTGATCCTCATGGCTGTAGATCTGGGACCCAAGGGCCTATCCCAGCCTGCTCAGGTTGCCTGGGTTGTGTCAAGACACTGCCCTTAAATTCTGATGAATGTTGTTTTAACTTGGATAGTGGGTGACATAAAGCAGTGGTTTATAAAATAGTGAGCACTATGCAACCTTTCAAAGCAAAAAGGAATTCTCAGAGGAACTTGGGCAAATAGCACCACATCCTTGTATAAGAAACATAGGCTATGTAGAACATTGGGTGATCATTATGGCCATTTTGATGTTAAGCAGTAAGGCACATAGGATTTCCAGTTTGAGGCCATCGTGATAACATCAGCATAGACACTAAATGTGTTTTGATTACAAATGCCTGTACCTTATTTAGCATCTATCAGAGTGTGTTTGAGAAAGTGCCCATAATATGTGAACCCAATAATGTACACAATACCTCTGTTTTTGAGACAGAGTCTCCCTATCTATGTAAGCCGTCTACCTGGGAACTGGCTATGTTCATCAATTGGCTACAATATCACAAAGATCCACCTGCCTCTATCTCATGAGTGATGGGATTAAAACATTTTAGAAGGTTACTTGACAAAAATGATACATATTTATGGCATTTTGAAATTTACATATTATGAATGGTAAAATCAGGCTAATTAATCCAATAAAGTCATAATATTGTTTTTGTGGTGAGACATTTAAAATTTCAGTGATTCTTTCAAGTATATGATATTACTTTATTTACTATGTCATACATTAGATTATTATATGTAAACATTTGGTTTCCTTTAAAAAGTTAATTAGACAATAGTGGCCTAGGGGTGTATCTCAGTGAATGAACACATATACATCCAGGCTTGAGTTTTATTTCAGATCTGCGGGGAGTGGGGTTTGGGGTAGACAACAGAAAGTATGGGTGTCATTTCATGGGGTGTAGAATCAAAAGTAGCATGAGATCTGTGGTTTCTGCGACACAGACAAAAGTCTGCCTCTTTCAGGTTATTAGTATCTCTCATTTTAAAAGAATTATCTTTACTTTATAAGTAGCTTTTCTTTCTGTTTTCTGAGTCCATGTTTTTCAGCTGTCCTGGAACTCACTTTGTAGACTGGCAGGTCTGGACCGCACAGAGATCATCTTGCCTTTCTACCTAGTCTTGGGAATATAGGTATGTGCTACCATGCCTGGCCTTATTCTATAGTGTTTTGAATGCATCTAGGTATGTGCATTGTGTATGTATGTGTACCTGGTTTCTGAAGAGGCCATAAGAGGGAAACAGATTCTTTGGAACTGGACTTACATAGATGGTTGTAAGGGTTTATGTGCTTAATGTGTTATTGAACCCTGATCCTCAATAAGAATAGCAGGTGCTCTTAGCTGCTGAGCCATCTTTCCCGCCCAGTTATTAGGAATCTTTTAATGAACCCCTTTCAAATACCTATCATAGTTTTGGGTAACAGTCAGTGTATCCTGTTATTCTCAGAGTACAGTGGGGTGGTAGTTCCCACAGAGAGACAGTCCTTAATAAAATATTTGCTTAGTAGGAAGGAAGTGCCCCCCCCACTTTATAATCTTCAGAAAACAGTATATGAAGAGAGATATATATTAGAATTTTTGTGATTATTATTTATGATAGCAAAGTACTCAGAATGGTATTTGACATGGATGGACTGAGCAAAGGAAGTACGTACTGATTTGTTTGGTAAATTAAATATATCATATGGGTGATAGAGTGCACACCTATAATCCTGGCACTCAGACAGCTGGGCAAAGAGGACAAAGCATTTGAGGCTCTCTTAGCATACACAGTGAGGCCACATCTGGAAAAGTCAATGAAAGTTTTGTAAATATCTGATTTCTAGGCATGGCTTAGGAGAATTACCTCACAGATGAGTACATATAATCTTTGTTTTTAAAAATGATTTTAAACACCTTGTGTGTGTGTGTTTGTGTGTGTGTGTGTGTGTGTGTGTGTGTGTGTGTGTGTTTGTGTCCCAAGCTTGGCTCTGGTTCCCTGCATCTGGTTCTATCAGGAACATGAGGAAGGCTTTGTGATGACAATTTGAGTAGTCATGAATGTCATTATAGGGGAAGGCCAGTTCAGGCATCCTCTCCACTATTGTTAGGAGTCTTAGATACACAGGTATTTGAAAATCAGGTCTCTACTCAGCTTACTTCCTTTTTTTCCTTCTGATTTTATTTATTTTTATTTCCGTGCATTGGCAAGATAATAAAAGAAAGTCAATAAATAAATGGACTCTTCATTCTCTATTTGACCTTATAAAATATCAATGCCAAATGTGTCAGAGGTCAATGTGAAACATACACTTAAAATGTAGGTTCCTGTTGTAGCATAGGCTTGAATGTTTAGGAAAAGACCTGAATGGAGGAAAATACCAGCCACTCCAGGAATCCCGGCAGTAGTTGACAAATGGTCTCTCATGAAAGAAAAGAATTCATTGGCAGCAAATGAAGGAGTTACCTGAGAGTATTTTGTAAAGAAATGGTTAAAATCTTTGCTATTGACACCTCAATTAGATGATTTAATACCTGGATTATTTGCAATTACATAAAATATGTAAATCATGAGAAAGAAATCAACAGACTTACTAAAGGAATAAGAAAAAAGACAGGCCTCACAGATGTACTGTCAATGGACAATCAGTTGAGGAGGCATCAGGGAAATACGTGGTGAGCCTGCAGTAGGTGCCATCCACAGCCATTGAGAAATAAGTGGGAAAGAGAGCTGAGGGAGTTTTCAGAAGGAAATGCTATACTTATACTCTGCTGGGAGGTATGGGATGGTTTGCAGCCTGGTTGGATATAAGTATGGGGATCCTCCAGAGCCAAAACCTATCCTAAAACATGGTTCATGTACAGCTTGCCAAAGAACTCAGTATTTATTGAACAGGTAGTTGCCCATCAATGCTGATGGCATCACTGTGTGCAGAACATTATTTAAACCAAGCATGGTGTCCAAAAGCATCGTCAAAGATGAAGCTCAGTGATGTACTGAGAATGTGAAGTCTTTTCAGCCTTATATAAAAAGCAGTTCTGTTGTTTTTAGTATGCAGATCCAAATGGGGCTCGATGAGGTGGCTCGGCAGATGAGGACACTTGTTCTTCTTGCAGTTCCCAGGATGAATACAGAGTATCTCATGTTGACTTTCAAACTCAGTGAAATCTAGATTCCTGAGATCTGGTGCCCTCTTCTGTCTCCTTTGGGCACTCCACACAGGAAATCATAAAATGAATTAAAACATGAAATGGATGATTTCAAACTGGATACAACTTGAGGTAAACATATTAATCAACTTAAACCCATTTCAAAAAGATAGTCACCCATGGGTATGTTCACTTCACAAAGAGTGCTTGACTGTATATACCTGAAATCCTGTATTTCATGCATTTGCAGGAATTGCTCTGTCCCAGACCAGCATTGATTAAAGGGCTGGGGTGCGAGTTTCAAAGTCGTAAAAATTGTGAAGCAAGCACGATTGTGATCACTATACATAATAAACTCTGAGAAGCATACCATGTTCAGTAACTAATATAATGACAATAAAAGACAAGGAGAATAATTCTATCAACACTGCATAATATCGATCAGTTATCATATCCATATCCTTCTCCGTTTGAAGGGAAATGTGCAGTTAGAGATGTGCACTTGGCAGCATTCTGTCGCTTCTGTGGGACCCACCTCTTCATGGCCTCCCTCTCTGACCTCTGGCACCTGTGGTGGGCTGAGGGGGAGTGGCCGTGGAATATAACTTTCCTTTATGGAATTGGTTGGCAGCTGAAGTCTAGCTGCAGATATTGCATTTCATGTTTGGGAGGTGATGAGGCCTTGTTTCTGGCAACAGAGACAAGCTCCTTTGGAAATACAGTATGAGATGATGCTGGGCAAGGCCTATTGCAAAAATGGATGTGGTTAGTTATTTTAGATGGTGTGGCACTGGTGGCAGTCAGAACAGCTGTCTTGTCAGAGGCCATCAAAGACATGCTGGTAGGAGCTTGTTGGAACAGTTTGAGTGTGGTAAACTGCATTGACTGGGAATGTGGCCTCAAAGGGTAAGCTTCAGTGGGCATGCTGGAAACCTGGGGTGATGTTTTCAGGAAATAGCTCTGGCTTGATGTTTGTCCAGGTTTGGAAAGCTGGAGGTACTTACTTGGCCTTCCCAGGAAGGGGCAGCTCATCCAGGAATGGAGATGGACAATCACTGTGAGCACTGCTCTCTGCTGTGTAAGCATTTACCCAGGTTTGAGCAGGCCCTCGGCCATCAAGTGTCTCATAGAGCAGGGATGTGATGGCAGGTCCTGTCCTGGGATCTTTATTCCTGCAGAAGTTTATCAGAGCCTGGGAGGAGTAGATGCCAGTTTTCTTCTCACTCTTTTTCCCATGGGTAAATGACCTGCACTGCCTCCAGCTTATATATGCCAGGATGTGTTTGAGGCTTTTTAAATCTGTCCTGGCTGGGGCCCAGGTGGATGTGTCTTCCCAAATGTGGCATAACTTGTGTTTTATATATATATTTTAAAGTTTCAGTCTTCTGGTCTTGTCTAGTGTTGAAGGTGGGGTGTTGAAGTCTGCAACTATGAGTGTGTGAGTTTTTTTATGTCATCTTTGAGTTTTGTAGTGTTTCTTTTTCCAATGCAGGTACTTTTATTTGGGGCATAAATACATATTGACAATTGAGACTTATACTCATGGATTTCTCCTATGATGAATATGAAATGAAGCAACTTTTTGAAGTGACCAAGACCATGTTTCCTTCTTGCTTTTCACTTTGCTACTCAACTCCCCTGCCAGAGCGTAGTGGGAAATGTTGATACTTTCATGGAAGATAATTTAAGAATTCCCTGAATTAAGCAGGGTCTTGGTGGCACACTCCATTAATCCCAGCACTCCAGAGGGAAATGCTTGCAGATCTTTGTGAGTTCAAGTCCAACCTGGTCTACAAAGCACGTTCCAGGATAGGCTCCAAAGTACTACAGAGAAACCCTGTCTAAAACATCAAAGAAACAAAAAATACTTAGACTGTCTCTAAAACTGTAAGCAAGCACCCAGTCAAATCCTTCCTGGCAGAACAGATGTTTTGGTCATGGTAGCTTTTACAACAGTAAAACAGTAATTAAGACACTCACCAAGTATATCATCTGTGCATAGAAATGTGTTAATGTTGTTCTTTTGTGGTGATATCTTGTTTACACAAATAAAGTCTGTTTGTGAGTCAGATATAGATGCAAATGCTGAGAGATCAGAAAGAAGGAGCAAGCCACAGTTCATGTTATCTCCTAAGCATCTCAGGAAAGGACAAAACAATGTCCTGTTTTTTCCCTGCTTATACCCTGTTTCTGCCTACCTACATTAGTTCCTGTCTGTCTGGGCAGTACTGCAGACCAGTATTGTTAACTACTGGCAAAGTCCATTCTCAGAACCTCAGAAGGACTTTGTGTAAGAAAGATATCAGCACATCAGTTAAAATGAGAAAATCCTGTGTCAATGATTAATGACTGTATTAATGACCACTTGTAACAAACTTGTGACACTGTTCCTGAATTAAGTGTCTTAATAACAGAAACTGTCAAGTCTGGGTTGTGTGCTTTCACCTGCCCAGATTGCAGCCCTGTAAGGATGCTGTAATCTTCCTGCAAGTATTCCCTCTGTCCCTTTAACACATGGCTTCTGGGATAGCCATTGGCTTAATGACATCATCCTCCCTCAGCCAATCAGCACTAGATAGTGTTATGAGGTTACCTTGGAAATAACTGACCAGATGTTCCTCACTGCTGAGCATCTTTGATCGCACCCAGATGTGGACTTTTTTTTTACTGCGAAACGCAACAACCAGAGTACTCATCAATTTATCCAGATCCTACACCTTTTAGAAACCAAGAACCTGTTCTTTCATCCCTTAATCCATATCTACTCCTTTTCTTTGTTGTTCCTGACTTGAATATGTCAGGAAGGAAAAAAAAATTAATGGTTTCATTTTTTTTTAATGGACAGCTCCCTAAACTGGGAAGTATCAAACAATGTGGGATGAAGGGGAAAATGGTGAACATTAGGATGATGGCGTTAAATGTAGTCTTGGATATGCCATTTCCTAGGGGTGACAATTCCTAGGGGAGATTTCTCCATCCTGTCACTAAATGTGTCTTTACTTTCCTTGGTGAGATAGCAGGCTTGAAGGGCTCTCTGAGGTATTGTGTCTTAAGAGTATGAAAGAAGGAAACCAGACTATTCCTGGGACTGATTCAGCTGGAGCACAGAGAGAGCTGGGTATGTAGACAGGTCAAGTAAGGGCCATGATTCTTCCCTGCACTAATTTTGTCTCATGAGAATTATCATATTAATACTGTGGAACAGTGTTGTTAGGATATCAGTGGAAATGTCTGCAATATCTTCCACACCTCCATGAGCAGGGTTGCCTGGCCACCCAGGCTGGATAGGCAGCTATGTCTTACTCATGGACCAGAAGGCAATTTTCTCGGGCCTGGGCTATTACAGTTAGGCCTATTACTTGATGGGAGTGATTGGTCTGTGATTCATGTCTAGAACACAGAAGCAATAGTGTTTCCTGTTGTGACTCTCAGAACAAACTCTTGAAAAGTAGTGTCAGTTCCAGGACTGGTTTTTTTTTGGTGTGTTCCCTGAGCACTTGGGAGCTGAGGTACCTGTGCCCCCACTAGCAAAGCTCTGTCCAATTTTAAAGGAAACTTTCTTCATGTTAAAATTCTTTTTAATTTCTCAACTGATAATATTTTTATTGATGATGTTGGAAGTGTTTTTTGTAAACCATCCAGTCACACTAGCTTACTTCTCCTCCCATGTTTTCCCTCCAAAATTTTTGACCATTCCAAAGTACAAATGAAAAAGACTATAGTAAGTCTATGTTTTCTTGACCGTATCTTCCCTGGAGCATGGTCAAAGTCTCACTGGCCCACCTCTTAAATATAACTGAGCCCTCCTCCACCGCCAGTATTCCTGCTTTCTGCCTGAGCCATCAAGTGTATAGAGTAACACTTCAGCATCTTTATCACAAGTTAATGACTCTCCTCAGTGCCTTTTGGTCTAGACTGTTTCATGTTAATGTGAGGGAAGGTACAAGTCTCCTGTAATCATTTCTTATTCTTAATTATGAGTCTGTCATCATAGATACCACTGCAGAGGAAGCTTCCTAGGCCATAACAACCAATGACACCACAGATCATTGACTTCCACTTGGCTTCAGGGGGCAGTATAGATTATAGAGACAAACATGGCATGGAACTACAGCACAGTCTATGGAATTCTTTTGATGAGGCTCAATTCAGATAAAGAATCACTCTCCATCTCCAATAGTTTGAGCTTCTGCAGCTCTGATTCACTTCTACTTGGCCTGTTCATGGAGGTCTGCTCTGTCATCGCCAGCATCATCTTCTTCTTTTCAATCTCATGAGAATGCTTTTTAAAAGGCATCTGTCCATAAGACCTGATATTTTAATTGTTTCAGAGTTCTTTTGTTCTCTCAATATCCTCTGCTCTCTCATCTCCCCTCTGTGCCTCCCTGGGTCTCTAAGCCTCCTGGAGCTGCTCTGTGGTTGTGCAGATGCCTGCAACCACTGCCATCTCAAATTGATGTCTACTGTAAATTCTTGAAGAACATTTTGATGTAATCCCTGTTTTTTCAATTGAAATTGAAGTTACATCATATCTACAACCTCATCAGCTCTATAATAGGATTAAAAGCCTTCAAACCTATGACCATAGTGGTCATTAAGTTAGCAATGCATATATGAACAAAAACTAACATTAGTTACTGGAGAAGAGGAGGTTTTGTTTTCATAAGTTCTTTTATTCTTGCTTACAGGCAAACTTTTAAAATACTGTCTCAGACACCAATAGAGCTCACCGGGACTTTTCACTCCCATGGCCCCTAATGGGGTAAGTCTCATTCCTTTTGAAAACAATGTTCTTTGACATGCAATCATATATAGAAATTTAAAGAAATGGAATCATTTTTTAAATTAGTTGTTATTTAACTTAAAATCTATGTTATTATACATATGAATGCCAGGTGCCTCTTCCTCCCTTCTATCCATTCTCCTACCTCCCCCTTTAGCAGCATAGTAAGGAGATCCAAAACTGGGTAGGTCACTAAATTTATTGAGCTGTATGACTGCATGTGGTGTTTTACTTACTCTAATTCCTTTAGTAAGAGCTTTGTCACAACTTACACAAACACACACACACACACACAAACACGCACACATACACACACACACACTGTTTATGTGTGAATGTCAGACAGTAGACTGGCAGAATGTCAGGATATTAGGAGGTGGCTTCTGATTTTCCTCTATCTTGTCTTTTCTTTTTTTAGAACAAGAGCACCATGGAAAAATACCAAGACATAGCTCTTCTGCCACAAGAACAGTTCAGATTTTTAATTTCCACAGGAATGAATGTGGAAGTCAGCGACAACGTACCCATGGAATTATATATAAAAATGAGTGATGACCTCCTAGAGATGGCAGGAGATCTCCAAAAGAAAGAACTGAAAGAGGAAGCATTTGTGTTATACCACAAATTTTTAACGTGAGAGCCTGCACTTTCCATCTCCTTTCCTGTGACCGATCCCTCACTAATCCTGTCTTCATCTTCATGCTTCTCCCCTCTGCTGGCTTTGAGAACTTGAGAAAGACATCTTTCAGTCAAATTTATGGCAGTTCACACAAATGTTTTTCCTTGCTATTCAAAGACACAAGAACCACAAAAATGGGAAATCATGATAGTTCATGTTTCCACATGGCCCTGATTTTAGATGAAATTTGGCAGTTTAAGTGGTTGTGTCTGCATTGGTGAGTGTGTCAACTGCACTATCTCTGGCCAGGTATCCAGTCACAGACTTATTCCTATGTATGGCAGAGCCCAGATTTCTCTTCTCTTAATCCTGTAGCATATTGTTTGGTTGAGAAAGAAGTTAGCATATCCAGTATCTAGAAGGGCCAAAGGACTCTGTACTCCCTGGGGTCAAAGTGGCTTAGCACACTTTCTGTGTTGTTCAACATCCTTGGGTAGGCAGAATAAATGCAGGATGGCAGAGCTGTCACCAGATATTTACATGTATCCTAAGTCACATGATTGTTCTGTGTTTGAGGAAGGGAAAGATGGCAAAGGTCTCACCAGTCCTGCCTAGCCCTGTGTTTGGTGAAAGAGAACTAAGGACATAAATGCAGGTGACTGTAAGGAGCCCAGGCTCTAGGGAAGAGCTCTGTGGTCCTGAATCTATTGATCTTCAGAAGACTGTTTGTGCTGAGTAGGCATATCTCCATCATGTTCCACAGAGGAAAAGAAAGGTCAGACTTAGACATGATCACAGATAACACACTTTATAATTGTCAGGTTGTGCAACTTGTAGAACAAGATTTCTTTTTGTTTTCCACTTTTGCTCCCTGCAGCTGTGTTCACACAAGTGTTTCCTGTCATTACCTAATGCTCCCTGGGGGCGGTTGTGCCCTGCTCAGAAACAATACTCTGTGCTTCTCTATGAGCACACACCATTCTCCTTTGGTAGTGGAAGGATGAGAACACACTCTGTTTTTTTCTTTTGAAGTTCGGGAGGAGGATGGTCTGTTTCTTGATATTCTGTGAGTTCATTAACTCTCCCTGCTGCCTCCTGAGTGCTGGGATGACAAGCACACACAATATCAGCTGTGCAGACAGCAGGCCCTAATTATTGTTATGCCGAGAAAGAGGAAGAATTATATTTCATGCAAGAGGAACTGGGCCTTGTGACGTTAGGTTGGATTCATGTAAGCAAATTGATTTCACAGGTGGCGAGCCCAGATCTGTGTCTGTACAATCAAGATGAATTTCATCCATCTCTGAGCACCCACAGTCACTAGTGTTCTAGTGTTTAGTCAAAAGTCACAACCCTTGGTGCATTTCAGCTTTACTAATTTACCTCTTCCTCAGTGTAGTTCTTCATTGTTCCACTTCTTTGTTAATGTGTTGTGCATTGTAGACTCCCTAGGAGGTAAGAAAACATGGTGTAGACACCATCACCCTAAATGCTGTATGGAAGTATTTCACTCAGTCAAGAGAGTTCCCTCTGTTGATTTCTTTTTGCCTTTATGAAGAAGTACTTGGTTTGTGTACACCCAAAGAGCTTCTTCATGCAAAGTTGCATCCAAATTTGCTTATTTGCCTTACAATAATACACCATGGCAGATGGAAGTAGGTTCTGTGAAGCCAGGTGAAGGCAGGAGATAATCCCCTGGAGGTTTTTGTTTGCAGAGATTCAGAATACCTGGTAAATGGTGAGTGTGACAGCAGAAGAAGTGACTTTCTGATAGCTAACAAGACCTAATGGGGACTGCTTGAGCACAGTGGATTATTCTATAACAAAAGGCTGCAGGAGAACTGGGCATGGGTTTCCCAGAAGCCACAGACCAGGGACAGTAAGAGAGAGAATTCAGGATGTGACCTAGGGACAATCTCCATCTGCAAGGGGATTCAGTCCTCATGCTGGAGCTGGGGTTCATTGATGAGTTTGGCTTCTGAAATTTAAGCAGGCCCTGGAGCTGCGGTTAATTGATGAGTTCGGCTTCTGAAATTTAAGCAGGCCATGGTGCCAGAGACTGCAAGGTTTAACTAATCCATACACATCTGAGTATAAAGGCAGAATACTGGCATCCTGTCATTCAGGAGGTAAGACTTCTGGATGATGACTTTGGCACCAAAATGTAATAACCAGAAAGAAAGAGGCTTGAAAAAATGGGTTGAGTTTATGGCTATGTGGGAGTCTCACAGGACTGTCATGTTGAGTCTTCATCTAGGCTGTAGATCCCTTAGGAAGGGAGAGTCATGAGGCCAATCTGTGCAGAACTAGTTTAACAGAATCTTCAAATGTACATGAATGGGGAAATGGCGTGTTTTGTTGGTTTTACCAGTTTTTACTTCCTTTCTTTTCCCAAATGTTTTCTATTTTAAAATATAGCTAACTTGTAAGTATGCTTACATTTGCAGTGTAAATAATGACTTCTTGATGAAACATCCATGTGAATAATACTCTTAGAGAAGGAAACAGGAACCTTCCAAGAGCCTTGTCAAGCTTTGCAACTTCTCCTGAGATTGATCTCCTTCTTGGTCTAACCATCTCTTCCTCATTTCATTAGAATTCATCTACTAACTGTGCCTTCCTCCATGATATCAGCATTTCAGTACTGCTTGTGTCTTGAAATGTAGAGGTTAGATATTTGGTTTTTACATCTGGCTTGCTTGCCTTAACATCTGCAATGTTCATCCCCTTTGTGGCATGCAGTTGCCTGAGGTGTGCTTAAACCTGGTTGGCAATGAAGGAAGGGAGGGAAGAGGCATAAGTTAATGCAACAGTACTATGTAGAGTAACACAAAATATGACCAGATGTGGCTTCTCTTCACATAGGAAGATATCCCACAGCTCTTAATGGCAGGGAACTGAAGAATCACAGAGTCTGTTGAACTGAAGTTTTAAATAGTTTGGGAACTCTTGGTTAAGATGGAATAGATTCTTTTGTTGGCAGGATGGAAGCAGATGTAGGTTAGAAGCTAAAGGACAAACTTGGAATGGTTACTGTTTAGACATCAGGTATAAGTAAGCATGGATGAATAAAAGTCTAGTCCTCAGTGAGGGAACAGCCTCAAGTAATTGTTTAAAGCTCACCTTCTACTGACCTTATAGATTAGGTTGATAAGTGAGTTCATTTCCTCTTCCTTCTCCACCTAGCAGACCAGAGATGTGTCCCAGCATGATTTGGCGAGTCATTGTGTGAGGCAGTGGTTGAAAATTCTTGGGACCTGCTGTGTTGGGTATGTCATTGGGCTTACTGTGATTTCTTGAATTCTTTTGTCTCCATAGATCCATCTAACCCAGACTGCCTTTTTGTCGAGTGTGGATGTACACACACATTTTTGCTACCAGAAGATGCTGCCAGAATCAATTGCAGTGGTGTGCGCACCCAAATATAAACAGTGAGTATATATAATTTAAGCCTAGATGGTACAAGAGCAAAATCCTCTATGGCTCAGAACATTGTAAAAACTAAGTAATATCCATAAAGTCTTAACTGAGTGCTATAGAAGCCCCCTTTTTAGGTGAACATTCTAACACCAGCTGCTCTCAACAGATGTGCTAACACCACTGTACATTTTCTAAGACGAAGCACAAAGAAGTGATCTCAAGTGTCAGAGGTTGAAGTTATTCCACATCAGAAACTGCCTAAAGTGTCATTCTCAATGTCACCTTAGTCTGAATTCCTCAGCAGAGCTAGTGTTGGGAAAGCAATGAATCATCCTGTTTCTTTGAAATAAATTTGGACCCTGGATAATGTCCCACAGGAATTAGTGGTCATCGGTTTGAGCGCTACCCCATTTATTCCTCACAGTGATTGGCCTGAACTGGATTGATTCTTCTTTGTGCTCAATTCTACTGTTGAGAATTTTATTATTAAGTCAAACTACAAGAAAGGGATCAAGAGAGAGAAAACCTTAGAGCAAGATACACGTAAGGAGAGGAATGAGAAGGAGAGCAAAGAGAGGAAGAGAAGGGAAGGAGGACAATTAGGACTATGACAAAGAAGACATAGTCTAACAGAACTTCAATGATAGTGTTCACAAGGAATAGAAGGAAGACATACACATCATCTGTGCGGGAGGAAGAATTGTGCAGATCAGAGCAGAGACAGCGGGAGAGCAGGGGAACAAGTGTAGGTGTGAAAGAGAAAGAAGAGAGAACATAGATAGGAGAGGAGAGAGAGGGAGGAAAGAAAGGGGAAGGGGAGAGAAGAAGAGAGAAAGAGGGAGAGGAGAGAGAGACGAATGAGTGTTGTGGGGATTTCTGTTTGACTCTGAGTCTGCCTTTCTCTTTTCAGAACAGGAATTTTCACACTGACATCTTTTGGATTAAAAGAAATATCAAGGTGCCCCAGGAGGGGATTCCATCCCCATAATCAGGACTCAGCTCTTTTCTGTGTACGTATCTGTGTACAGGAGAACAAACATAATAACATTGTGATAATACCAAACCCTGTCCCATAAAATTTATAAGAGCCAGGGATGCAACCACAGAGATTCAAGGAAGCTTGAAATCCTGGAGTCAGAATGCTAAGTCTAAGAGGTAGAACATTTTGTGTGTGTTTATATGTATCATAATTAATATGTATAAGCATTTTTATAGACTTTGGATCACACTCTGATCCTAAAAGGAAAATAACACTTGTAGACATTTCAGCTCTTCTTTTAAAAAGATATATAGTTTTATATTTCATTATATTTATACCTGTACTTTCATTGTGTAGCCTTTTAAAAATAGACCATATTTTTATTTTAATTTGTTGTTTCTGTGGATTTGCACATGGGAGTTTAGTGCCTGTGTGGTAGAAGACATTTGCAGATGCCCTAGATATGGAGCAAGGCAGTGAGCACTTCCTACTTCCCTTCAAGAATAGTAGGTATTGTTAAACCCCGAACTATTCTCAAGGCCCCACCTTGTAACTCATGGTTCAAACCAGGGTGATCAGTTTTTTGAAGCCAGAAACTTTCTACCAGAACTCTTCAAAATTACGTAGCTCCATTTTGGAGTACAATAATGTTGTTTCTGAGATATTAAAATATATTGCTCATTTTAAAAATGAATTATCTAGAACATGAGTTCCCAAATTACCAATTGTAATAACCCCTTCCATGGTGAGAAACACCCATAACATAAGCTCTTGGGCAGTTGCAGTAGGAGATCATCAATTTGAGGCCAGTTGATGTTACATAATAAGACTTTCAGACTGATGATTACCTATCATGTTGTAGACCCAGAGTGACCATCCCTGAAATGTCAGTAATGTCACCATTACAATATGATTAATGTAATGACTCCCCTCAAGGTCTATTGGGTCACCTTTGCCATCTGATGTACATTATGACTCCAATGGTGCACTGAACTTACACATCTCTAACAACAAACACAATAACAAAGACAACAACAACAAAAAAAAACTATTTGCTATGTGACTCTGGAAAATAGATGGAAAAGATACTGAGATACACGGAGATGATTGACTCTAAACATGAGGCATGAGGAGAACTAGGTGGGAGTGTTGGGGACCAGAACTTTTGACATTACTTCTAATGACATCAAGATTTCACCTCTTGGCTGCGAACTACCTGGCTGCAATGAACTTCTTCAATCAAAACTTACTGCTCGGGATGTGGCTCAGTTGTGATAGTGTTCCAATTTTAAGCATTAGGATCTGAACTCGTTTCCCAGCACTGATGAAAACAGCTGTGCTTATGTTTGCCTATAATCCAGCACTGGGGGAGCTTGAAGAAGCAGAATAATGTCAGGATCCTCCTGGCTTAGCTAGGCTATGTGTGCTAGCCTATGTCGCACAAGGCCCTTTTTTTGGTATAAATAAAATGTACAAGTTGTTTCAAAACTCATTTCCAATCCCTAACAATATTTCACTTTTTCCACTTGCAGGACTGCAGTCATGTCACCATCCAAAACAGCAGGGTGACAATCACGGATTTGCGATGAGTAAATCCCACTGACCCACCTCATTGGGAGACTGTGTGTGTGTGTGTGTGTGTGTATTTTGTATATATGTGACTGAATGTATGGTGGTGTGTATCTGTGTATGTATGTTAACTTGTGTTTTGTATGTTACATCAGTGTTAAGGATGTCAATGGTATGGTATGTATTTATGGCACACTGTGTTCATTCACAGAGCCCAGATTAACTTAGTTCTACATTTCTGTTTTAGCAATTAGGAAAAGCTTCAATAAAACACAGAAGAATGAGACACATAAAGTCAAGACCTCTTGAGTACAAACCCTGAGTCTAGATGTGAGATCATAGAAATTTATTTCATTTCAAGGTGAGGTGGCTATATTTTTTACTTGTCAGTAATATCTTTCTTTAATAATGCACAAAGTGAGAAATGTGATACAGCAATATGGACAATGCCATCAGCTCAATCACAAGCATCGCAAAGGAAACATAATCTGCAATGTGTTTTAATTTATGACATTTGATATATGCATGGCTGCATTTTGAGGTTAAAGATCATAGCTCTTTTGAATAAGTAGAGAAAAATTGATGTAATATTGCATTCTACTAGAATTACAATTCTAGATTGTGAATGTAATTTTCTGTTTTTTATTTCAGTCTTGTATTTGTAATGAGACCCGATGCTAGAAACCCTTTGACTAACAACATTTCCTGACTAAAACAGACTGTATGGAATATTTAACATAAAAGAGGGATGTGTATGAATTGAGAACAAAGAGTACAAAATGCAAGTTTTTAAAAATAATTTGAAATTAGGAATCATTTACAGATTATATATACTGTAAAAATGAATAAGACAATGTTTACATATTTTATGTCAACAAAGTATAATAGTACATCTAAGAACATGATGGGATTTCAAATTTAATAAAGATTCCCTTTATTGCATTGTAGAAACACAATGTTAGAAAGGATTTGAACATCACTGGTGGCCACTCCTTACCTTGAGTACCACAGGGAAACCTTTTCAAGATGACAACCTTCCTGGTAAACATTTTATTCTTACGTCCATCCTTACTACAAGTGTCCCTGATAGCGAAGTAAAATTTATTCCCATTACCCAGATATACAATGTTATGGACCAGTTTTGATTTTCTGTGCAAATATTCAGCAATACATCATTTCTCTACCTGAAATCTCACAGTAAATCTATAGTTAGGTTATTTATACTTAGTAATTATACCCTCAAATGATATCTTAATTGTTTTCTTTTAAATTAGACATATGATCTATGAAAACTTTATTAAATTCTGCTTTCATGTTATATTTATATATTAGGAAGAGCTTTCTAAATCTACAGTTGTCACATATTAGACCAGTTGTCTTCCCTTTCATCGTATTTACAAATTGTTCTATTTGGCTGGCTTGCATTATGCGTATAAAACTGTTTACATTTTATTTTCCTTTCATTTGAACTGAAATTTTTTCTATTATTGGAAAATGATATAACAATTAAGATTCCATAACTTAATCTGTTTAAGGTGTATTTCTTCTTCCAATACAATTTGTATCATTGAAGATCATTCAATTAGTATTAGTAAATTAATAAATTACTAAGGGAATAACAGTACTTAGTGAATGTATGATTTCTTCTATTGAGAAGATAATTGTCAAGGTAGTTGTTGTCCAACTCTAAACTGTTGCTTGTTTGAATTTTTATTCATGTGTAGGTTGGAAAGACTGATTGCATATCCAGTACCGAGGAGACCAGGTAATGGAGAAAGCAAAAGTGTTAGTTGTTGATAATGGCAGTTGACACAGCTTGTAATTAACTATGTAGATCTTCAAACAATATTAATTAGTAGGCACAAATTAATTACAAATTAACTTATAGACATAAGTGAAGAAAGATATTTTCATGATTGCTAAGCAACAGAGCTCACTCTCACAATTAGTTACTACAAGTTCAGCAGGTTTAGTTATGCTCTGTGCAGCTGTGTCTTCCTATGTAAGTATGGAATAACATCTGGGTGAGTAGGTGTTATAACAGAAGATAATACATCATATAATTTACTATAGTCAGTCTTTAGTGTCTGCAAGACCTATATCTTCATACATTTTTGTCTTCTGTACTCATTGTTTCACAGTTCTGAACTTATGTGTAGACAAAAACATTACAGCATTCCTTGTGAGAGACTGTGAGCAGAAAGCAGATGTCCTGTGGACTGAGCAATGGATGTGCGACACATGATTAACTTCAGACTGTGTCTCCATCAGATCTGTTCATGCTCATTTTTCTCTGCAACCTGGTGCACTCTCAACTTTACATTAGTTCAAGTAATGTTCTGATAATCTACTTTTCCAAATTTGTACTGCATATGTAATAATACTAACCCAATTTGTAGGATAATAAGCATTCAACTCATGAACCAATCACTTTTATGCTACAAGTATGATGTTTGTTTTATTTAATTCTTTACATAAGATTTGTAGGATGAGTGCCAATTGAATGTGACTTTCTCTAGAAGCTGGCATTGTGGGCCCACAGATCAGTACACATAAAGTAGATTATTCTGGAAAGATTCTTACTTAGGCTATGTACCTATATCTCAAGTGGTCATTAAGACAGATTGCATAGTTCAGTCTTGAATTTATGTTTTATGTGAAGCTCCTATATATAATTTATTTTCATAAAAAGTAATGATTATCAAGAGTGTCTTCTATGGTAATTTGAAGCTTCTGGATTCTTTATCAGTCAAAATATGCTAATACACTACATCCCTGAATATATAGGTATCATTTTAGAAATGTAATTTTTGGGACTTGCATTATGAGTTGATGTTTTCCCTGATGGTACTTTAGCTTTGCCAAATTATGTTTCTAATATATTTGTTTGGAATCTTATATGTATCATATTTTGTAAATAGGACATTCACTGTGATCTTCTCAGCCTATATCATACTGTATATTTAGCATCGTGTAGGATAAAAGACATAGCGGATTATGTGACTCAGTAGGAGAAGTACTTACCTAATATTTGTAAGAATCTATATTTATTAGAAAATTTGTCAGAAAAAATGGCAAATTATAAGAAATACCTGTGGTGTTCTTGTCTGTAGAAATATTTTTATTTGTTTTAGGTGATTTATAGTCTCATCATGAAACCCAGATTTGCCTCAAAATTCTGATGTGTTTATTTCCCCCTCTTGATTTATGTGGTATTACAGATATCTATGACTATGCCAGCAGAAAATTTTTCATAACACTGCAGTGAAAACATTAAAAACCAAATTTCCTAATTCATGCTTTCCACAACCACAAAATTTACAAAATATAAATGTTAACAGAATGGGGTTGGTGAACTCAGCTTTGTATTTGGTATGATGTAGCCACCAGCAGTCAGCTACAGGAGCCAAACTCTACGATGATTGTGAGGTACAAGGATACATGCTATGCTATAATAATAATATATATTATCTGAACATAGAATGAAGTATATGGATGTTAGTGAGACATGTGTCAGTGAAGTAGAGAAAATCAGAGGCATTAAATTCAAATTTACCCACTTCTTAATTTTGTGTAAACTTCTACAGTGTTGAGACTGAGTTCACAGCTTAGTGTCCTCAACCAGTTCACAATTCTGAAGTTCTGTCTCATAAAGAAAGTTAGAAATTTTCACGGAAAAAATGGAAAGAAGGAAAGAAGTAAGGAAGTAAGGAAGGAATCTGATTCATAGATTATCAATTTATCTCATGTTATTAAGTAATTCTTTATAAGATCTATATATTTTTTAAAAAATTAACATTTTTCTTCTCAAGTCAAAAACCACTTTCTAGTAGTTGTACCTAGACATCTGAGACCAGGAAGTGTTAAGTGCTACATAAGGTGTATAGACGAAACAGCGCTTCTATTCAATTCAATCATTGTGTGTTTGTTCTAAAGTGACCTTTAGGATAAATACATCAATTTTTCATCAAATCACTCTCCTGAACACTGGAAAGTATGGATGGCAGTGTCTTCAAATGCTGCCAAGAACAAGCAGTCATGTATTCCATGATTCAACAGGATTTATTCCTCCCTTCCAGGCCCACCTTTGACAACTTGACTTTGGTTCTGCATATTTTAAAGGAAAGTAACTGTGATACTTATTTTTCTCACTGTTGTCACAAATCCCATAATCGAAGCAGCTGGAGAAGAAGCAAAATTCATTTGGATCACAATATATGGATTGTACAAGAGGAAACCAGTGAATGGTGATTGATATACAAGCCAATTACTCACAAAAATGCCAACATTTAGTGCTGGGAGAGAATTGGACCTTGAATGATTTGGTATCACAAGCCATTGAGATTCAGAAACCATTTTAGAAGAAGGTTAGGAGGTGTGTAAGAGCTGAGACTGTGACAAGGATAACAGCAACAGCAAACATTTTTAGAAATGACAGAGCAAATGTGACCTGCACAAGGCCTGCACAGAACTTTTCTTGTCAATGTTCCTCATGGATGATATGGGACCCAACCTGAGGGACAGTAGTCGCTTAGTGGTTGTTCAGAAATGGTTGGCATTTTCTTTAGTGGTGCAGTTCCTGACATAAATGCTCTTTTCTCAGGAAATGTCATACTGGACACTTAGGCAAGAAACTACAATTAGACTCAGCATTAATATATTACAGAAGACATGAAAGTGGAAAGGAATGGTGGTTTCAGTAAGAGAGGGAGAAGTATGACAGTGGGCAGTGACAGTAATATCTAAAATTTATTATATAATCTCTGACACAGTCTCACAATAAGAGAATAAAATAAGATGGGCTGATACTTTATTTAGATTTATTAAAGTTTGCCAGAGGATTCAGAAAGCTAAGTTACAAGCCATAGAAGTCACAGATTTTCAATCCCAGGTCTCAAGATTAAGAAATAGATGGATTTCTGTGAATCCAAGGCTACCAAGATCTATACAAGCTTGATCCAGTCCTAAAGAGGAACAATTGACACAAAGACAATCTCAGCACCAGGAATCATATGCCTTTAAACCCAGCACTAGAGTGGTATAAAGGATAGAAGTAGGGTCTTTAGTAGAATATCATGGATTTATTCTCCAGCCACAATGAGGATAGGAAGACCCTGAAGTCTCCATATTCTCTAGCCACACTGAGGGTAAGTTATAAATAGTCTCAGGGTTGGTGTGAGCCAGAATAGCCTTTGCTTATTTCCAGTGTTTTCTCTTTGCTTCATGCTTGTGGTTCAAGATATGAGCTCTTAGCTTCCCAGCTAAAGACTTAAGCACCAATCCATTTTCACTCCCCATTCCCTGTGTGTAGAATTGATATCAGACAGGATAGTTTTGCTTGACTGTGCTCTCTACATACAGGGCCTCATACCTACAAACGTCCTACTCCAACTGATTTTCTTCTTCCTTCAACAATAGGATTGTTTTTGTTTTAGTCATGGATGTTTTGTTCATTTTACTGTAATATTAGAGAAAAAACCCATAACAGTGAAGACCATGACTTCATGAGTATTATCTATAAGATTACATCCTTTTAGTAAGATTCAAGCAATTAATGCAGGTGGCAAAGGCATACGGCTCCCTCCCTCTAAAAATTTCCAGTGAATTTGTAATATGAGTGGTTGAAGCTCAAGATATACTATTTTAAAAACAGATATGCCTAAAAACTGTTCTGGGTTTGGAACGGAGCTGCACTGGTGTGGTCTTTCACAGCCCCAAGCACTCTGTCATAGTTCTTTCTTGGCACAAGGAAAAGGGGCTGGAACCCTGCTTCTTGCCGCTTGCCCCAGGCCACTTCCAGACAGCCAGCTTGGTGGCTCCTGGCCTCTCTGGTCTCTGGTTCTTGTTGGAGCCTGCTTGCCTAGGTCTGGCTCCTCTCCCAAGCCCGGATTTGTCCTTGCAGCACAGCTTGGATAAAGCTGTCCAGTAGTCTCTGCCCTCACCTCTGCTTATCCTTGGGAGGTTGACTGCCTTCCTGGCCCATTCAGTAGCATTCTTTGTATCAATGCTGTTTGACACATACCTCTAACTCTGATACTATGGGCTGCTGCCGTGGACAGAAGTTGAAGTAACAACGTGCTCATTTCAGAGACTTGTGTATCTGCTTGTGATTACTGTCTTCAAGAGAAGAATAACCCGGCTGGATCTAGGGAGGGGATGAGACCTGTGGAGCTGCCCCAGGCAAACTGTCTACACCAGGACTTTAAAGTTATGAAGAATGGTTCATTAATGTTCTTTGACATCACTGAGCTTTGGGTGTTTGGTTGCATAGCGATAGCTGACTGATACATGGACACAATGCAGCACCCAGATCCCACCCACTGTATTTGACCTAGACCTAGAATGGAATTACTGTGTCTGAATTTTCATTAGCATGCTCATTGTCAGGCCAGTAATATCACGGGGGGGGGGGAGTAGGGGGGAGCAAATTGATTTTAGGGAGCAATCTACAGCTCTCATCCACAACTCCATGATCTCCCTCCTACTTTGCAGAGCTGGGGGTGAACGAGTCAGGATGAGATTTAGAGATTTCCGCCATCCTAGGGACAGTGGGCGGTGCCAGGCCACATGCTCCTGCTAATGGCACAGCGTTGGAATTTTCACATCTCTGGAACTCTAGGTCCCTCTGTGTGTCACAGACACCAGTGCTTCCCACATTCCCTCCAACTGCCCTGACACTTTCTGCCAGCAATTTGGAGCTCTTCTTCTTTCAAGCTCACCTAACTTTCTTTCCAGGAAGTGATGGTCTGGAGTGGGCTCCAGTATGTGCCTTGGTGAGCTGACACTTGGCACTGCTAGTGCTTCTCATATGTATGAGGTGAGGTTTCTAACTTTAGCCACCGAATAAGATTCTCTGGAAAATAATGGGACAAATGGGTCCTATACAGACACATGGAAATGGATACAGAACCAGGGGTACACAATGGGGAATTGGCTCAGGCAGTTGAGGTTACAGTTTGTTTTAGAAATGTCTCCCACAGGTTCATGTCTTCATAGTTTGGACCCCAGTTGGTAGCTAAATTTTGAAGGCCCTGAATTTTTTGGAGGTGGAGTCTGGTTGGTGGAACATGTCACTAGGAGTTGAACGTGATACCTACCCAAAACCCTGACTGGAACCTCAGCTTCTTTTTCTATCAGGATGGAGTAGCCTCATGCATCCACACCGTGAATTGCCTCTGTGTAGTCCTCGTAAGGATGGACTGAGAAACCCGTGAAACTGGGAGCCCAAATCAACCCTTTCTTCCTAAGGCTGCAAGGTAACTTATAAAGTCATGGAGGCTGAAAAGTCTCCAAATGTGACACCTCAGCCTGAGAACCAGGAAGGTGATTCAGCATGAGTCAGGAGCTTCACTGTCCAAGGGCAAGAGAAGGCAGTGTCTGGGCCTCAGAAGAGACTAAACTGATCCTTCTTCTACTTGGAGATGGGGATCAATGTGCTGTGTCAGCTAGATTGCATTTGGGGTCCTCATTTTTAAAATGAGTGCTAGGAACTGAATTTGGGTCCCCTGGTATTACTCTGAACCACTGAGCCATCTCCTCAGCCCCATTTTTATTTTTAATTATGTGCACATTTATGAAATGTATGTGTGTTCTGTGTGGGGGTTATGTGCATATGAGTGTAGGTACCCTAGAGGCCAGAAGAGCTGGAGGATCCAGAGTGTGTACTAGAAGCTGAGATCCAGTCATCAGAAAGAACAGCAAGTGTGCTTAACCTTGGAAACATCTCCTTAGCCTCCAGGGATTCCTGTTATGGAATGAATGTTTGAGGAAGTTTCCAGAGAGGCATAACGTGACATCTGTTCAAGTGTGGTTGGTGGGGCTGAGGAGATGGTTCAGTGGTTCAGAGCACTGGCCATTCTTCCAGAGGACCCAGGTTCAATCCCCACCACCCACATGACAGCTCACAACAGTCTGTAACTCCAGTTTCAGGGGGATTTGACACCCTCACACAGATAGATATACATGCAGGCAAAACCGCAATGCCCATGAAAATAAAAATAAATACGTGTAGTTGACGCATTCTCTGGATTGGGGTTCTAGACCGACTGAAAAGGAGAAGCTGTGAAGCCGGTCAGAGGCAGAATTCCTTTTGTCTGTTTCCTGGACTGTGGAGATGATGCTGCTGTCCCATGCTCCTTCCGCTATGAACTCTGTCATGCCTTCCACACCAAGAAGAGCTGTCTAAAACACAGCTAATGCCTTTCTACCTCTGGGCCAGTGGTTGGATTCCTTATGGAAGCATTGGGAGAACTTTCTTGGAAGAGAGCTGTATTTGTGTAGTGTGGCACGCCCTCTCTAGAGCCAACCACTTCAGATACCAGTCCATTGCCTTTAGACTGGAGCTAGGGCTGAGTCAGCCTGTTGTAATTCAAGCTCTGTGTGATCTGGGGCTGACCGCATTCAAGAGGAGAGGGCGGTGGGCAACTGCCAACAGCCATTTCAGGGTGGAGTTGAACCAGTGACACTGTGACTGACATGGCAAAAACAACTTAAGGAAGGAGCATTTGTTTTGCCACACCATCTTTAATTTAAGTGGCCTTGGTAAGCTGTTTGCACATGTTGAGGCTGACTCTAAGAGAAAGACAGACTCCTTATCTCAGATTCAAACAGGTTTACCCCACTTGTCCTAGGAGACACTTTCCCAGGGCAGGCCGGTCTCATGCTTTAGTGACAGGGGAGAAAGGAGAACACACAGCTATATTGCACCCTTGAGAACAGCTAGAAGGTTATTCTAAGTGTTATTACCTTTATTTCTCCTGTGATATAAAATGCCTGCGGTGGGAATGAGGAGTTGGGGAGGCTCATCAGTGGAGAAGAAGATCCAATGCCCTCTTCTGGCTGCCTCAGGCTACTGCACACACATGATGCACATAAACTCAGGCAAACACATATACACAGAAATAAAATGAATAAATGAAATACAATTTTAAAAAGAAAGGTGTCAATTCTTTTAAGGAGTACGGTCAGAAACATTTCTAAGACATTCTATTGGTCAAAGGCAGTTTTAATTGGGGCAGGGCATTACACCTCTTCATGGGGAGGGACACCATGCACAGGCTGCTGTTGTTGGAACCATTGGAGACACCTGCCACACTCTACAAGAGTGTTACTTCATGGCAGTATGAGTTTTCTTTCTTTTTTCCTTTGTTCACTGACGTAGCCACAAAATGATTCTGAAACTGTTCCTAGTGCAATAGATAGTCAATGAATACATGGGGGTAAGAATAATGTTTCCAACATTCAGTCCATATTCGGACCCTCTTGTGGACCCCCTAGGATGAGCAGCGTTTGTAGGGGAAGGTGGGATGTGATGGCTCTGCTTCCCCGGCCTGTGGTTAAGTCTATCTCCACCTCTCCCCACATACGCACAGACATGCAAGGAACACAAGGAGATCACAGTGAAGAAGGAAAAGACAGACTTCACGGGTTCTCAGCCAGACTCTAGCCAGTGGGAATCGCTGTTTCTCCACCTGTAAATTATGTGTGTCTCATGAGGTACCTGGGCTTCTCAGTTGTGCATTTTTACGGACTTGCTAATTGCACTTTTGTTCCTTCATTTCTGCATGGCACTCTGTTGTTAGACTCTCCTAGGTTCTGGGCTGCAGAGGAAAGAAAGTATGGTTAGTTCTTTGAGAGACACACAAATAAGCAGGCCCTCTTAATCCATTTTCTGTTGCTGTAACCCTGATTCTTGACACTTTTTCAGAAAAGAGCTTTCCATGGCTCATAGCCTCGGTGTCTGGGAAATCCAAGTTTGGTCGCACCTGGTTGCTTCTGCTGAGGGTTTGCTTCAGGCAGGGCTAGTGGGTCTGTGTGGAACCTAATGCCAGTCTAACGGATGCAGTACCGCTAGAGGGCGCTCTCCTTCCCTAGTGAGCCTCCGTGACCCACCTGCCTTCCTTCTGTTAGGGCCTATTTCCCAACTAGGCTGTGCTATGTTTTTAAGCCTCGGCGCATCAGTTGTGATGAAGATGAACCAAATACAAGCCACAGCAACAGGTACACCCCCAGCATATTAGAAGAGGGCAGATCGCACCATCTTTCGCACCAGAAGCGTTCAATAGACTTCCCTGACAGTTCTGGCCCTGACTGAAGAAGAATTCACCTGCATAAGGTTAGAATCCTGCTAGGTTTCAACCTTGGAACAAAAGGCTGAGGTGCCTCCTTAACATATCAAAGCGGACCCTGGCTGCCAGGTTCTCCCAGCATCCCTCTGTCCCTACCTGTGTCAGGGCCCTTCTGGCTGGAATATGGCCCCCTATCCTGAACTCTCCAGACCAGGGGGCTAAGCTGCCCTTCCTTACATAGTCCAGCCATTTTGGTTGCCCACTCTCTTTGTACCTTTGGCCTCCAGGCTGCTGCACCTGGTTCTGTCTCTCCCCTCTCTTCTCCCCAACATGGCTTAGGGCGCATGACCCAGATGTCCCTGTCCCTGCCTCTGGCTATGCTCTCCCATGTATCTACAATAAACCTCCTCCATCACATCAGCCATGTTCCCTTCCTTTCCTTTGTTATTCCTTTTCATCCATTTGTTGTGTTACATAGGCACCCTCAGTCATTTGTCCCAGGGGTTGAAACCCAACACACCAAAGTCCCCACCGCTATGATCCTGGTTTAATTGGGATGGAATACGGCATGTGTTGACCTATTTTAGAAGCTTTCAGGCAATTTCATGTGCTTCATAAGTCCCTGGTTTGGATTTCCAGTCACTGCTAGAACTCCTGGTCTCCCCCTTGACTCCATTCCATCATGCAAACGAATGTTTGATTTCTGCTTCAAAAGGCTCTTCTCCTACAAAGTCTAGGGAAAGTCCCTTGCTTAAGAAAGGGAGAACAGTTGGGCCTTCATGTCTTCCCAGCATGTGAGGGACTTTCTCTACTCCTGCCTCCCTTACTGGAAAATAGGACTAAGCAGACTGTGCAGCCTGGGAGGACACTGCCAGCCCTGGGCAGAAGACAACAACTCCCAGTTTGCTCATCGCCAGCCTTGTGAGGGGCTAGACCAACCAAGACTGTGGTGTAGATTTGTCGATTACCACCACCCCTCCTGCAGCTGCCCCCACTCCAAAGCAATACCTGACCCAAAGGGCGGGGACGTGGGAGGAAGTACAAACTCAAAGCTCCAAATGAGAGCTCATCACCGGAAGTAAGAAGAGAATGGTGTCCAGAAATGGGGAATTCTATGGGGGTTCCTGGTGGTCCCTGCAGAGGGACAGTGAGTGACTTTTGTTGTTTTTATTGTCAATACAGCCAAGAGTGGCCAGAGGAGTGTCAGATTGGCCTGTGGCTATGTCTGTGGGGAACTGTCTTGCTTGTCTCGTGATGGGGGAAGACCTAGCTCTCTGTGGGTTTACCACCACCTCTGGGTAGGTTATCCTGGCTTGTGACAGTAGGGGGCTGAGCAATAGGCAGAGAGACAGAGACAGACAGAGATACAGAGAGGCAGAGTCAGACAGACAGACAGACTGACACACACACACACACACACACACACACACACACACACACAGAGAGAGCATCATTCTTCCAGGTTCCCTCCCTGAGTTCCTGCCCTGACTTCCCTCAGTGACTGATATTACCTGGAAGTGGCCAAACGAAATAGACCCTTTCCTCCCAAAGTTACTATTGGTTCTGATGTTTTATCACAGTAACAGGGGAAGGAAGCTGAGAAGGTAAACTGAAAAACAGGAAGCCTTCTCTCCATTTGCGAAAAGAACAGCCAAGCCCAGCCTGGAGGTAGCCCTGGAGGCAAAGGGAGAGGAAGGGAGCCAGTGACAGCCCCACCCTGAAGTGGATGGGAGGAGTCAAGAGTAACACACCTTGAGGGCCCAACCTTCATTTCTTCAAGTCCCACAGTCCTCTCCCAACCCAAACTGCACTGCAGCAGGGGACAAAGTGCTCAGGCTGTGTGTGTATGGGGGGTGGGGGGCATTCTAGATTCAAACCACAGCACAGCACAAACAAAAGTAATATTTGAGATGAAATGAATGAAAATGAATACAAACACATTCAGTGAATTCAGAGAAGGAAATGTGCTGAGATGTGCAGGTCTCCTGGAGGTTCACATGGAACAAAGCCTCACCAGAGAACAAGAGAGGTACAGAGGGCAAATCCTAACACCCAAAGCAGAGGGGCATTAGAGAAGAAGAGAAAGGGGGAAATATCTATAAAGGGAAAACAAGAGTTGAACAATTAATTAAAGAGCATTTTCTGAGCTTCAGAAAGACTTGATTGAAGGGGCTGATAAAGTTCCAGGAAGGATTAATTAAAGCAAAAGGCATATACTTAGACAGACCTTGGTGTAATCCCAGAATTATAAATTCCCAGGTAAAAGGGGCTACTTACAAAGGAGAGGAGAAAAATTGGTTACTGGTCTAATGTGGTGGCACACATCTGTAATCCTAGTAGTCAGGGAGCTGAGGCAGGGGAATTGTGAATTTGAAGCCAGTGTGGGAGTTAGTGGGATCTTGTTTAGAGAGAGAAGAAAGGGAAAGAAAGAGGAGAAAAGGAAAAAAACAAGACAAGGCAGAGGGAAAAACATCCGGTTAGTTATTGAGTTTTTCATCTGCTTCTGAAAGGTGGAATAACAGGATGGAGAACAGACTCCTGGGTGACAAGGACAGCGGCCCAAGATTCCTTACATATCAGGGAAATGGATTTGTGAGATGTGCCGGCCAGTTTTACATCACCTTGACACAAGCCAGAACCATTGGGGAAGAGGGACCTGAACTGAGAAAATGCCCCCATTGGGCTGTCCCGTAGGCAAGCCTATGCTGCATTTCCTTACTGATGATTGATGTGTGAGGGGATCAGCCCATTGGTGGGGGTGTCATCCCTGACCAGGTGTCTAGGGTGCTATAAGAAGACGTGATGGCTACGAAAACCCCATTTTATGCCAGGCACTCATTCTACATTTCTAGAAGATAAGTACTAGACAATTCCTGACTCCTTGCCCCCCTTGTCCCCTCCCTGGAACGATGTAACTGCTGTGAGATAATTAACTGCCTGCTCTGGGTTTTATAAATGCATTTATCGCTGTGTACCAGGGAGAGAGACAGTTACTCGCTAGCTGGGGGGGGGGGGGGTAAAGCAGTTTTTCATACAGCTGCAAATTCCACAGAGATGTGGTAATCGTGGTCTCCACCTTAAAAAACCCTTCTCTTAGCCCCTTCCGGGTGGCACACCTTTGATTCAACTGCAAGACTGTTGTCCTGTTAGCAGTATTAGTAGATTCATCTAGTTATAATTTGGAGTGAATTTGTGGTATATTCCCAGTGGTTTCGAACTCTGTTTCCTAGACTGTGATATGGAAGTAGAAGATGAAATAAATGCTTTCCTCCCCAAGTTGCTTTTGGCCATGATGGGATTTTTTTTGTTTCGTTTTGTTTTGTTTTTTAGTTTGTTTTGATTTTTCACCACAGCAAAAGTAACCGAACTGACACAAGAGAATTCAAAGCTGTCTGAAGACAAAGCTGGAGATGTGCTCACCCCCAAAGAGGTGAACTGGCACTCAGTGAGAGAGAGCAGACCCTGACCTGGGATGGAGGGAGCATCAGGAAGGGGAAAGGAAGAAAGCAAGAGAGATAATGGTTCGAAAGGTAAGAGAAGCAGCCTGAAAGCAGCACACTGTGGGTGGAGATCGATACGTCTTTATCCGGTTTGACAAATAGCTCCTCAGACACTTAGATGATCTCTTCAAGAAGTGGATCTTGGGACCAGAGAGCTGGCTCAGCAATTAAGGGTACTTACTGTCCTTGCAGAGAACCTGAGTTTGATTCCCCCAGCCACCACATGGCAGCTCATAACTGTAATTCCAGTTCCAGGGGATCTGGTGCCCTCTTCTGGCCTTCATGGACAGTGCACACACATGGTGTGTTATACATACATGGAGCCAAAGTGCTCATACATGAAACATAATGTTTTAAATTAAACTATTATGTTGGGTTAAAAACATTTCCCACAATATTTGGTTTCATTTTCTCGCCGTGCAGTGCTAATAAATCTTTTATTTACATTATGTATGAAACTCTGTAAGTGGATTCACTTCAAGGAATCTTAGTCTCCCTGTACAACCTAGGATAAAAGCAGTGTCCTTTACCCTCTAGACCCTGCTGGATAAAGATGTAGGAGATTTGAATAATACAGTTAGGACCTAATTTAGGGTTGAGTTTAATTGAGGGTAAGTGATTAACATTAATTAGGATTGTAAATTTTATTCTATACTAGAGAACTGGCATTTCCACTGTATCTCTTTTCTGTCTCCCTGCACATCTGTAAACATCAAAGAGGTTTTGTCTGCAAGCACAGTCCTAGGCAGTGAGAAAGAAAGCCACACTCTCTGATCATTTTCCAGTTAAACCAGAAAGAGATGATTTAAAAAATGACTCCTCATGTACAGTCACTGTGGAAAACAATATGGTAGTTCCTCAGAAAACAGGGAAATTATTTATCTCAAGATCTCTCTATACCACTATATTGGGCATATACCAAAAGATGCCCCATCCTACCAGAAGGAAATTTGTTCAATATGTTCATGGCAGCTGTATTCATAATAGCCAAGAACCTGGAAACAACCTAGCTGTCCCTCAACTGAAGAATGGATAAACAAAATATTGTGTGCATTTACACAATGGAGTATTACTTAGCTATTTTTAAAAATGCCATCATGACATTTGCAGGCAAATGAATGGAATTAGGGAAAAAAAAAAAAAAAACATCCTGAGTGAGGTAACCCAGACCCAAAAGGCAAACATGCATATGTATTCACTCATAAGTGGATATTAGCTGTAAAGGATAACCATGCTACAATCCACAGACCCAGACAGGCCAGAGAATAAGGAGTGCTCCAAGGGGGAGACACAAGGTTCTCCTTGGGAAGGGGAAATAGAGGTTGTGGGTGGACTGGGGACAGGTAGGGATAGGAACAGGAAGGGTTAGGTGGGGGTGGAAGGGATGAAGGGAGAGAGTACTGGGAGAGATGGCTGGAATTGGTGTGTGCGTGTGTGTGTGCGTGTGTGTGTGTGTGTGTGTGTGTGTGTGTGTGTGTGTGCAGTGGAAACTCCTGGACTCTATGAAGGTGATCCTAGTGAGGGCTCCTAGTAATGGAGGATAGGAATCTTGAACTGTTTATCTTCTGTAACCAGGCAACTTCCAGTGGTGAGACTGGGAAATCAACCTGGCCACAGAACCTCAGATTTATAATCTGCTCTGCCTGGGGCAATGGTGGTGCACAATTTGTGGGAGTAATCCAATTCTGAGGGTCCAGCTGCCAGCAATGAGAGGGGAGCCTGTGATACTGCCTCGATGAACAGGAACTGGAGGCGGATAGTCTAGAGACCTAGGATAGAACCATACACTACTGGCAAAAATAAATGAATAAATAAAAATTAAAAAAATCAGTGAACTGACTCCTAATGATGTTCTGGCTATATATAGATTGGTGCTCTAGAGAGGCTGCCTCCTGTAGCTGATGGGAACCGCAGATGGAGAGACCCACCGCCAAATATTAGGCAGAGAGAGAGAGAGAGAGAGAGAGAGAGAGAGAGAGAGAGAGAGAGAGAGAGAGAGAGAAAGGCAGAGCCCAGTAGGAGGGCTTCGCTGTGCTCCTCCCCTTGGAGCTTGGGGAACCCTGTGGAGGAGGGGAAGGGAATAGAATTGTGGCAGCCAGAGGGTTTTGAGGACACCTGGAGAGCACAACCTGTTGCATCAAGTAACCAGGGCTCATGGGGACTCCAGAGACTGAAGCAGCAATCCCGAGCCTGTATGGTCTGTGCTAGGCCCTCTGCATACATGCTATGGTGTTTTGGGGGTGGCCGTGACTCTTCTGCCTGCTCTTGGGACCCTTTTCCTCCTCCTGGGTTACCTCACCCAGCACTGACGTGAGGGCTTGTGTCTGATCCTTACTGTATCTTGCTGTACGGCGTTTGGTTGATGTGCTGGGGTGACCTGCTTTCTCTTCTGGGGGGAGACAGGTGGGGAGCAGATCTGCAGGGGGAGGGGAGAAAGTAGAGAGGGAGAAGCTGTGGTCAGGATATGTTGTATGAGAGAAGAACAAATAAAACATTTTAAAAATGGCCCTTCCCAGAATGAAGAACAAACTTGTGACTGTTAAAAATTAAGCAGCTTCCCTTAATATCTGGGTCACCAAGGATTAATAACAACATTACCACAAAACAAAAACAAAAACGAAACAAAAAACCTCAAGGATGCAGGCAAAGTTTCAGTCAGAGGAAAATTTACAATAAAAAATACAAATAGAAAAATTATTTCACTTTTTTAGAGAGGATCTTACTATGTATCCCAGACTGGCTTATGATTTTTTTCTTTTTTTCTTCATTTTATATATCTGCATGCGTATGAGTGTTTTGCCTATATGTATGTCTGTGCACCACATGTACCTGGTGCCTGTGGAGAACAGAAGAGGGTGCTGCATCCCTTGGGACTGGAATTGTAGACAGCTGTGAACCTTGATGTAGGAACTGGGAATTGAACCCAGTCCTCTGCAAGAACAACTAGTGCTATTAACTGGTGAGATGTCTCTCCAGCCCCCAGGTTTCCTTTTCTTTCATATTTTTATTTGTATGTTATTTTACTCTGTATGTATGTTTTACCTGCATGCTTGTTTGTGCACCACTATGTGTGCATTGCCACTAGAGTCTGGAAGAGGGCATCAGATTTCCGGAAACTAGGGTTACAGATGGTTGTGTCACTATGTGGGTGCTGGGAATGGAACTCCAGGTCTCTTAGAAGAGTAGCCAGTGCTTCTCAGCCCCTGAGGCATCTCTCCATATCTGGCTTCTAACTCTGGATCCATCTGCCTCGAGCCTTCTGAGATAGGACCACCAAATTAGCTCTGCTGAAGACGTAGATGAGATTAGAGAAAGAAGAGTAGAAAAAGATACACACAAAGCAACATAGGAACAAATTAATAAGTACAAAAACTTTCAGACTTAGAAAATGAAAACAATATAAAGACAAGTGGATACAAATGTGTATTGTGTGTGTATGTGTGTATGTGTGTGTGTGTGTGTGTGTGTGTGTGTGTGTGTGTGTGTGTTCTGTGAGACAGTACAGTGGGTAAGAACCCTCACCACAGGCCTGAAAACTGAGTTGGATCCTGGGACTCACATTCAGGTGGACGAAGAGAAACCAGCCTCCACAAAAATGTTTCCTGACCGCTACTAACCAGCTATAGCACACATGCGTGCACATACACCCAGTCATGTACAGCAGCAAATTTATGGTCAGGAAATGAAAGGAATAAGTTTAGGAGGGCTGACAACTGTATCAGAGCTGACCAACAAACAACCAGAGAAAAAGCCACAATGACCGTCCACAGACATGGCATATTTTGTAAGTGACTCCTTAATCTTTGCATAAAGTCTGAAAGTGGTCTCCTTTCAAATGCTGAGTCTTACAGTTAATATTATTCTTTAATTTTAAGAAGGATTTTATTACTTTTTATTTTGAGTGTATGAAATTTTTGCCTCCAAGTATGTCTGGTGTTAGTGGAGGCCAGAAGAGGACATCAGATCTTCTGTAACAAATAGTTGTTAACTGTGATGTGGGTGCTGGGAACTGAACCTTGCTCCTCTGAAAGGGCAGCCAGTGCATTTAACCACCATTGTTCGGCTCCCTAATATTATCTAATATTATTCTTTTATTGAGTTCTGGATTTTGTGGCCATTTGTGTAGGGATTACCCCACGCCCCCCCTTCCCATTCCATCCCAAATCATTTATTGTGGGCATTAAGAAAAAGACATTCATCTTGGACCTACTTGTTGGGATAAAAAAAAGAATCTTATCCAATCATCTTTAAACTTAAAACCATAAACAAAACAAAACAAAAACCCTTTAGCACCTGCATACAAACATAATTCTCCATGGCTCCACTGACAAGCCAAAGACCATGTGGAACTCACAGCCAGCAAGGACAGAACCTCAGTCCTACGAAGATATGAATGAATTTGGAGGCAAAGTTCCCTCCCCACCACCCTTTGCCAGCACCTTCAGATAGGAGCCAAGAACTTGACTTCATTCCGGCACTTTAAAATAATGCTAGGGAAGCAAGCCAGTTGATTTATACCACATCCAGAATCCTGACTATGGAATCATGATGCAGGTAGACATCATCCTAGGCACTGAGTCCATGCTAGTTTTTATGGTGGGGAAAGAAAACTAATAAATGCCCAGAAAATAGACTCGGGTACCAGGGGGCTGGACAGAAGTCTCGGGTTGTTAGAGCACTTGCTGTTCTTGCAGAGGACACAGGTTTGGATTCTCAGCACCAACATGGCAGCTCACAGCTAGGTTCCCTTTGACTTGCAGGCGCGCGTGCACACACACACACACACACACACACACACACACACACACACACACAGTAAGACAGAGACAAAGGCAGTGTTGTCCTGGGACGGAACCCTGATTAACGTGTAAGATTTTGAAGATGTGGTGAGTCTT